>NC_012872.2:41853473-41899163 GCF_000003195.3 Sorghum bicolor
CAACGCCCATCGTGATTCTTCTTCAACTCCGTCATCGTCTCTTTGTGCTTGAAGGTGACTAACTTTTGTCTTTCTTGTCTTTTCATGTTGTTTTTGGCTTGTGGTGTTCGCATTATTTTTAGCTCAAATCCATGTTGTTATTTTGAATCATTCACATGAATTAGTATCCATATATATATATATATCGTATTTCATGGTTGACCTAGTATTAATGTAGTTTGCAAGAATGAATTATAGTATATTTTTATGATCTTAGAAAGTAGGATAGTTCAAATTAATTGGTTTGTTAATATCACTTGATTTATTTTTATTACTACATATAATGTCCATTGTATCATACATGTTTACTAGTAAATGTGGAATTTATAATTGTTTAAAAATTGAGTATGGATAGTAGATGGCAACCGTGACCGGGTCTTCGGTCTCTCAATGGGTTCAAAAGCGATACCGTCCGGAACTCCCTCTCATTACTTGTGGCAAGTGTGGGCAGAAGATTTTGATGGAGTACAAAGTGTCGAAAGAGGGAGTAAACAAGGGTCGTATATTCTACAAGTGTCCAGATCGTAATGTGAGTTATTTCCAGACATTTGCTTATATATGTGCATATTTTTTAAATGATATTAATTAAACTTTTGATTCTCTCTTTTAATTTCAGTGGGACGGTACCGGCGGATGTACAGGTTGGTACTGGGAGGAAGAATACATTGAACACATTAAGAAATCTTTTGCACAGGTGGTTGAGGCTGAAGGTGGTGAGGCAGTGAGCCGACGAAAGGAGTTCAATGATGTTGATGAAGTGAATGATCTATCTATTATAGTTGGGATCGGACGCGAACTAATTATGTTGCTTAAGTGCATATTAGTTTTGGTTTTTTTAGTGCTAGTTGCGATTGTATTTGTTGTAGCCAAGCTTTCCTAAATTAATCAACTATGTATCTTAGACATGTTGTGCAATAAGATGAGAAACTATATGTGTGCATTTTTTTCATAATATATATGTTATATTTAATGCAGATGGTAACACGTAATTGGATGTATAATGCCGATCGGCGCTCCAAAGAGTTCATTAATGGCGTGCATTATTTCTTAAGTGTGGCCGAGTCAAATAAGAGGGACGGTTTCATGTGCTGTCCATGTGCCGTGTGCAAGAATTTGATGGAATATTCTAACTCAAGAACTCTTCATTCACACTTATTAAAGTCAGGTTTCGTACCAAACTACATTTGTTGGACCAAACATGGAGAAAGCGGGATTATAATGGATGAAGGTGAAGAAGAAGAAGAAGAAGAAGAAGAAGAAGAATTGGACCATGCCAATATTATTGCTCAGTACGGTGGCTTCAATGATGTTGCAATGGGGGAAGATAATGAAGAAGAGGTGGCGGCAGAAGATGATCGGGGCGATGATGCTTTTGGTGATGCCATCCGTGATGCACAAAGAGAATGTGAAAGTGATAAAGAGAAAGCCAAGTTCGAGCGCATGCTAGAGGACCACAGGAAATCGCTATATCCCACCGCTGAAGAGGGGCAAAAAAAGTTGGGTACCACACTAGAATTGCTGCAATGGAAGGCAAAGAATGGTACATCTGACAAGGTATTTGGGCAGTTATTGAAGATCATAAAAAAGATGCTTCCGAAAGGCAACGAATTGCCCACCACTACGTATGAAGAAAAACAGGTTGTCTGTCCTTTGGGATTAGAAATCTAGAAGATACACGCATGTCCTAATGACTGCATCCTCTACCGTGGGGAGGAATACGAGAATTTGGATGCATGTACAATATGTAAGGCATCACGGTATAAGATTAGACGAGATGATCCTGGCGATGTTGAGGGTGAAGAACGTCATAGGAAGAAAATTCCAGCCAAGGTTATGTGGTATGCTCCTATAATACCACGATTAAAACGTCTGTTCAGAAACAAGGACAATGCAAAGTTGTTGCGGTGGCATAAAGAAGACCGTAAGATAGACAATATGCTGAGACACCCTGCCGATGGATCCTAGTGGAGAGCGATAGACAGAGAATTCCCAGATTTTGCAGATGATGCTAGAAACTTGCGGTTCGCCTTAAGTACAGATGGTATGAATCCTTTCGGTGAGCAGAGCAGTAGTCACAGCACTTGGCCAGTTACTCTATGTATCTACAACCTTCCTCCATGGCTATGCATGAAGCGGAAGTTTATTATGATGCCGGTGCTTATCCAAGGACCGAAGCAACCTGGCAATGACATAGATGTCTACCTAAGGCCATTAGTTGAGGAACTTCAACTTTTATGGAGCAAACCAGGAGTTCGCGTGTGGGATGAGTACAAACAAAAGCACTTTGACCTGCGAGCATTGCTATTTGTAACAATCAATGATTGGCCAGCTCTGAGTAATCTTTCAGGCCAGTCAAACAAGGGATATAGTGCATGCACACATTGTTATGAAGACCTTGACTGTGTATTTTTGAAAAAATGTCGAAAGGTCATGTACCTTGGCCACCGTCGGTTTCTTCCTGTGAACCACCCAGTACGAAAGAAAGGCAAGCATTTTAAAGGCAAGGCAGACCACCGGACCAAACCTCTCAATCGAACCGGGGATGATGTACTCGAAATGGTCAAGGATATAAAAGTGGTATTTGGAAAGGGACGAGGCAGCGAACCTATTCCCAAGGATGCTAAGGGACACGTACCCATGTGGAAGAAGAAATCCATATTTTGGGAGCTACCTTACTGGAATGTCCTAGAGGTCCGCAACGCGATCGACGTGATGCACCTGACAAAGAATCTTTGTGTGAACTTGCTCGGATTCATGGGTGTCTACGAGAAGTCTAAGGATTCACTTGAAGCATGACAAGACTTGCAGCGCATGAAAGAACGAGACAACCTCCATCCAGAAAAGACAGATGATGGACGTCATTACTTAAGCCATGCTAGCTACACTCTAAGCAAAGAAGAGAAGGAAAGCATGTTTGAATGTCTTAGCAGCATCAAGGTCCCATCTGGATTCTCCTCCAATATCAAGGGAATAATTAATGTGCCAGAGAAGAAATTCCTAAACTTGAAGTCCCATGACTGTCACGTTCTAATGACGCAATTGCTGCCGGTCGTTTTAAGAGGAATTCTACCTCCACACGTACGTCTAGCCACCGTAAAGCTATGTGCATTCCTCAATGCAATTTCTCAGAAGGCAATCAATCCAGAGCAACTAGCTACTCTGCAGAATGATGTCGTTCAATGTCTCGTCAGCTTTGAGTTGGTGTTCCCTCCATCCTTCTTCGATATCATGACACACCTCCTAGTTCATCTGGTCAAAGAGATTCGTATTCTCGGTCCTGTGTTCCTACACAACATGTTCCCCTTCGAGAGATTCATGGGTGTCCTAAAGAAATATGTCCATAGTCGTTCCCGGCCAGAAGGAAGCATTGCCAAGGGCTACGGAATAGAGGAGGTCATAGAGTTCTATGTTGACTTTATTCCAGACCTTGACCCAATTGGCATTCCTGAATCTCGACACGAGGGCAGACTCAGCGGAAAGGGAACACTTGGGAAGAAAACATATATTGGTACGGGAGACGATTACTTCAATAAAGCACACTACACAGTTCTCCAGAACTCCTCATTGGTGGAACCATATGTTGAGGTACACAAAGATTTCCTACGGTCCCAGTGGCCTGGGAAGAATGAAGCTTGGATAATGTGTCAGCACATGGAAACTTTTGGCGATTGGTTGCGCAAAAAATGTCAAGGTGATGAAAACATTGATGAGCAACTTTATTTGTTGGCCAGGCAACCATCATGGCATGTCCTCACATACAAAGGGTACGAGACAAATGGTAATACATTTTACACAGTTGGCCAAGATAAAAGGAGCACCAACCAAAATAGTGGTGTACGCGTGGATGCCACGGATCCAAATGGGAACAGACAAACATATTATGGACGCATAGAAGACATATGGGAACTAGTCTATGCAGCTAATTTTAAAGTTCCTTTGTTCCGGTGCCAATGGGTGAAGATGACAGGAGGTGGGGTAACAGTCGACAAGGAGTATGGGATGACAACCGTGGACCTTAACAATAGTGGGTTCAAAGACGAACCATTCGTCCTTGGTGCAGACGTGAGTCAGGTGTTCTATGTCAAAGATATGTCTACGAAACCAAAGAGAGGAAAAAATGATGACCACTCAATCATCAATGAGCCAAAGCGCCACATTGTCCTTTCTGGGAAAAGAAACATTGTCGGAATTGAGGACAAGTCAGACATGTCAGGCGATTACGAAAGGGATGATCGAATTCCGCCCTTCATAGTCAACAAAGACCCAAGCATTCTGTTAAACAATGAGGATACTCCATGGTTACGGCAGGATCATAACCAAGGGTCATACGTCAAGAAGAAGTTCACTGTTGTGTCGGCTTGACTTTGTATGAAACTATATTTGAGAATTGTGAATTTTGATGTGGGTAACAAACTTTGTTTTCATGACTTTGTATTCAAGACCATCTAGGGTTCCAAAACCGCTGCGTGGCTATGAGTTCTATTAAAATTCAAAATTCAGTGGTTCAAACTTTTCCAAATGAAAAGTTGACAATCAGACAAAATGTAGAACTTGATGAGTGTAGCAAACTTTGTATTCATGACTTTTCCATTTGGGACAATCTAGGGTTCGGTCAAAGGGTGTGTTTGTAAAAACCAATGCTTTGACTTTGGTCAAACTTGGTCAAATGGCCCATTTGATGACTTCAAATGAAAAAAGTTTGAATACAAAGTTGTTAGAGATCATCACGATCTATATTTTATATATTGTCCATTTTTCCATTTCGATAATTTTGAGCCAATCCTAATTACATTTCTATAAAATCCAAGACGGGTTTTGGTCAAACTTGGTCAAATGACAAACTAAATTACTTCAAATGAAAATATTTTGAATACCAAATTGTTAGATATCTTCAAGATCTAAACTTTTTATATACACAACTTTTCCATTTGAGAAAGTCTAAGTTAACAATACCCACCAATTCTTGAATCTCACACAAACTATATGAAACTATATGTGTCAATTGTGGATTTTCAACTACACCTTCCCAAAACTTTATCAAATGCAAAAATGGTCTATATATGAAATGTAGATTCTGATGAGTGGAACAATATTGGTATTCATGACTTTTCCATTCGAGACCATCTAGGGTTCCGAAACCGCTGCGTGGCTATGAGTTCTATGAAAATTCAAAATTCAGTGGTTCAAATTTTCCAAATGAAAAGTTGACCATTAGACAAAATGTACAACTTGATGAGTGTAACAAACTTTGTATTCATGACTTTTCTATTTGGGACCATCTAGAGTTTGGTCAAAGGGTGTGTTCATCAAGATATATATTTTTATATCATAAATAGATTTTTTATTTGATTTAAACTATACCCTACTACCATTCCGAGTAATAAATAACAAAAATAAAAAGTTTAACGTCAATATGATGTGAAAATAGATTTTCAGTTGATTGGATAAATTTTTTGTAAATTTATTGGAATAATATATTTTTGCATTAACAAAATACTAAACATTTCTTGCAAAATCATTGCAAATTATAAATATACAGCAAGATATTTAAGGTTAAAAATTTTCATGTGTACATTCAAAAAATTACAATATATGTCACTGTTTAAAAAAATATTATGCAAAATATTTAATTTACTATACAATTTATAATATAAACTGTATATATAAACACTTTATAATGACCTAAAGTAAAAAACAGGGCCTTTACCACCGGCCCATAGTGGGAACCGGTGCTAAAGGGTCCGCCTCTATTTAAGTCATGGGCGCCCTGGATCTGAGCAGTTCATCTTCGTCTTCGTCGAGTTCATCGTATCCAGCGCCGCCGCCCGTTCATCTGCCCGCGCGCGACCTCGCCGATCTCCAGCACCGCCGTCTCCAGCGCCGCCGCGGCCAGCTCCGGCCACCAGCGCCGCCGCCGCGACCACCATCTCCACCAGCGCCGCCATCTACGCCTCTCCACGCCCGGCCCCGCGCGTCCACTGCACACACGCCATGTACAATCCAAAACCGAGATCGATATATACATATATATATATAATAAATACTCCACTGCAGTTTATATATATAAAATAAATAAATGTTATGAATTATATGCCAATCACTTTGCAATTTTAGTGATTTCTATATATTTTTACACAAAAATAATAATTAATGAATGCTAGCTAGTATATATATTAAGTATATATATACACTAAAAAATAATACATGATGTTAGTATATTATTCTAGTAATAGTTTTTAGTACATTAGTATAAGTGTAGTGTTGACCTGTTATAAATTATATTATGCTAGTATATATTTGTAATATATTAATATTATTCTTGTATTATTTTGTAGTATTAATTTTTTAGTATATTATTTGTAGTATTATTTTTTATATATATTTGTAGTATATTATTCTTGTATTATATTTTATTTTCTAGTGTTTTGTATATATTATTGTTTGTACTATTATTCTAGTATTATTCTTTTAGTATATTATTCTAGTGTATTACTAGGCTTAAGATTCTAGTATTATTTTTGGAGAACTCCAGCACTTTCATTTGTAGTAGTACTAGTAGTATATAAGTCTCTAATATCTATTTTATTTTCTAGTGTTTTGTATATATTATTGTTTGTACTATTATTCTAGTATTATTCTTTTAGTATATTATTCTAGTGTATTACTAGGCTTAAGATTCTAGTATTATTTTTTAGAGCACTCCAACACTTTCATTATTCTTGTAGTATTCTTGTAATATATATTCTTGTAGTATTTTTAGTATATATTTGTTGTATATTATTCTTGTATTATTCTTGTATCATATTTTATTTTCTAGTGTGTTGTATATATTATTGTTTGTACTATTATTCTAGTATTGTTTTTTATATATTGTTCTAGTGTATTACTTGCCTTAAAAGATTCTAGTATTATTTTTAGAGCACTCCAATTTGTAGTAGTATATAAGTCTCTAATATATATTCTAGTAGTGTTTAGCCACCAAATTTATTCTAGGTTTTGTATATATTATTGTTTGTACTATTATTCTAGTATTGTTTTTTAGTATATTATTCTAGTGTATTTCTTATCTTATATAGAATATATATATATGTATGGTTGCAGACATAGAAATGGCTGACCGTCCTCATGATGATCCTGATTATATGGAAGATGCCATTCAAAATATGATCGACGGCGGTAGTCAGTACTTTGTTGATTACCACGAGATCATGCAAGGCAATCGTACTGAGCAACATGAGGGCAATGCCCCTAAGCAACAAGAGGGCAATGCCCCTGAGCAACAACTTGTCGTGCAACAAGAAGAAAATACTGGCGAGGTATGTAAATGTAAACATATATAATTAATGCATCTCTTACATTAGATTTTAGACTTATTACTTGGTTATTAATTTAGTATTTTTGTTTCTATATCTACGTGTAGCCTTCTGGATCGACCTCTACAGGGAGAAGCGTACCTCCACGAGGGCCAAAGAAGCCGTTGGAGGGCCGCTATGTAATCTCTGAGTTTGAGATAGCTACAGGCAGACCACTTGGTGAGCATGCAAATAAATATGTTAGTCACTGTGGATGGAGAGATCAAATACCGATCAGTGCTCGTGAATGGAGAGAGAAGCGAGGTGCTCCTGAGGTCAGTTTTGTCTCTGATCATGACAAGGATTTAGTTTGGAAAGCCGTCACAGATGTTTTCACCTTCGACACCAACGATGAAGAGTTGAAGGTGTGAATTTATGAGTGGACTATGAAGAAGATGGAAGTACTTTTCCAGAATTGGAAGAAGTCTTTGTACAATAAATATGTCAAGAAAAACGAGACTCCAAATTTCAACCTCAAGCATTATGTAAAGCTGAGGGCCTTCTGGGATGACTTTGTGCAGTACAAAACATCAGAAGAGGGCGAGGAACGAGCCAATAGAAACAAAGAGAATGCCAGTAAAAAGACATACCACCATCATATGGGATTAGGTGGTTATAAGAGTGTTGTTCCCAAGTGGGACCGAATGGAACAGGAGATGCTTGCTAGGGGGGTCACACCCGAGACAATAGCAAAGAATTGGAGCGAGCGCTCCAAGCATTGGTTCTACGGTCATGGGGGAAGCGTGGACCCAGACACCGGGGCGCTAGTTTGGGGCCAAGAAATCTCTAGAGCAGCAGAGAGACTAGTCCGTGCACGAGAGGCGGTTCAGTCTGGTGAGTTCAGGCCTAACAGGGAGAAGGATGAACTCACCTATGCGCTTGAAAATCCTGAGCACGGTGGGCGTACGAGAGGCTATGGGGCAGTTCCGTGGCTGCAATCATTCCAAGCCGATCAAGATACCTACAGAAGCCGCCAGAGAAAGAAGGATGAGGAGGCAAAGTGGATCTGCCGCCTGGAAGCTTTTGTTCTGCAGTCACAAGAGCGCGAGAAAGCTCGTGAAGAATGGATGCAGGCATAGATTCAAAGGCAAGTGCAAGCAGCACTTAGTCAAATGACGAAAGGGCAAGGTACATCACAGCCTGAGGTCAATGTTAGCCCCCCAGGCCAGTTGAAAAGCAGCTGCGCATCCACGGAAGTACCAACCATTCAGGATGACACGAAGCTACACTTCCCTATGGATGATGTCACAGAGGCTTTTACTACCTGTGAGCTGCATGTACCAGATGGGAATGCCACCAAAAAGGTGGCTATCGCTATTGTCAACCCTATCGACCGAACGAGAACTCCAAGAATCCATAATCAACCAGTACCTGGTGGATATGCTAGCGTCTCGGTTGATAGGGTTGAGAAAGGTTGTGGCAATGTGCCACTAGACATAGAAGGGGGAGATGGAGAGAAGACCTTAGGTGAAGCTGAGAAGACATTTATTTGTTGGCGCAAGCGCTTAATAATTATTCCTCAGCATAGGTTTGTGTGTGATTTTACTTCTTATATTATTTATTATGTATTGAAATTAAAAAAAAGTTTGCTCACAAAACTTGTAATTGTTTTCTTTGCAGGGACTCCTCCAACCTAAGTCCAGTTCTCTCCCCAGCGCATCATAGTGCTGCGGGCGGTGACAATGCTGGATCTCCTCCAACACCTGCAGTGGCCACACCGACCCCGCCACCGCCTCCACCACGGTCTCCACCTCCTCCACCGAAGTCTCCAACTCCTCCACCGAGGTCTCCAACTCCTCCACAGCGTTCTCCAACGCCGAAAAGATCGGCCCCACCACCTCCACCGCCTGCACCGCCCTCTCGAAAGAGTGCACGGTCGGTCCCCTCGCCTCCAAAGCGAGGTAGGAAGAAGCGGTCCACCCAAGAAGGACCGGAGTCATCGGTCCCACCTCCAAAGAAGGCTGCCTCAGCAAAGAGAGCTAAGACGCCAGAAAAATTACCTTACGAAAAGAGTGAAGAGGAGGTAATTGCTACATCCAAAGCTGAGGTCCAACAATTTTTTGATAAAATAAAGGAGGATAGGAAAAAACGGCTTAACCCAGAAAAGCCATACTTTTATGTGAAGCCATCGGAACTGAGGCAGAAGGTGGCGGACCATCAAAAGAAGCAACGCGAAGCTCAGAAAACCAGCACTTTCGGACTATGAGCTGTCTCTGGTCAAGTCTTCACAGCCTACTAAGAAGAGAGTAGGAAAGGGGGTCCCACAGCTCGGAGAAGTATCAAAACCGGTGCCCCCTTTGATTGTGCCAAATCAATACGGCTCAAATGAAGACTTGATGCCAAAGAAATCCTTAGCGTTGTCTGAGCTAGACTCACTTGAGCGTTACTTTGGACAGAGCGGTTTAAATATGGAAGAAATTGCCGCCATTGTTGGATGCCAAACATTTGAAAAAGCTGAGGTAGTTGATCAATGGAGGGCAAGATATGAACCGGGCAGGAGTCTATTCGACCCTAAGCGTTTACACGAGCTCGGCACACAAATGTTTGCAATAAATAAATGGTGCATTGAGGCGTCTAAAAGGGGAGATAATTGGATTTCTGTTCGTATTAGACAACATCACTACTTCCGTGGAGATGACCTCATATACGTGCAGTTCGAAGAATTGCACCAATTATGCCACCTCGACGCTCTTGACAAATCTCTTGTCAGCTGCTTTTGTCTGTAAGTATTTTTTTTCTTTTTATTATACTTCTAACTTCTTTAATTACATGTATATAATCCTTACACACTTAGGATTTGTATGTATATATGCAGGCACCAAATGAGAGAGCTTAGAATGAGAAATGGCAATAGTATTAGGTTCGTTGACCCTTATATTGTTTTCAAGGCTCCGCAGGCAGTGTGGACAGCAGATCATGAGACAGAAGTCTGCACCAATCTTATGAGGTTCTTTGTGAACCAAAAAGAAAAACAAAAAATACTCTTCCCCTTCAACTTCGAGTGAGTTATATAGTTATTAATTGCATGCATATTTTATTTTACATTATAGGACTGACTATATATATGTGTGTGTAAACAGCTTTCACTGGATACTCATGGTCATTGAAATTCCCAATAACCGGTTGATAATCTTTGACTCAATGAGAAAACCACAAGAAAATTATCAACAAATGGTAAACATTATTCAAAGGTACGTAATGTCGATCTCAGCTACAAAAATATCATAATATGACTCTGTAATTATTAGTTCACGATCCACAATGGCTGTGTATACGGTTTGGGAAAGATTCATTGACCGTGAACATCTCAGTGGATGTAAAGCGCCGCTTAACATAATACATCCACAAGTAAGTTCTACTAGCTAACAAACTTTCGCTAACTTTTAGCCTTCTAATTGTCGTGGTCGTGAATATTTTTATATATATATCGTACAGTGGTGTTTAAGATAAGAAGGGGGGAACAATCTATGTGCATATTACGTGTGCAAATTCATGATGGCACAAGTCAATCAAACACCCACAGAGACGCTCAGAGTACGTTACATGTCTCTTTTCATTATCTCCTGAATTATATTGAATAACTTAGATAACTAATACCTTTTTTATTTATTTCAAATTAAAGATGGAATGGCTGAGGGAAAAGGTCCTACAACAAGACCGAATCAAAGCTATCCAAGAGACGATAGCAGGATTTCTCCGCGACCAAGTGATCAATCCAAACGGTGAGTTTCACTTCAACGGCAACGAAACTCTTATTCCAAACAACGATGATCATTTGTATCGTTTGTAGACATTGGGAGAAAAAACTCTATGTATATATGTGTTACGAATTTTGTACATATAAAACTATATATATATAAAGCTTTTTACATATCTATTTAATTTTTGATGTGGTCTATTCATTTTATTATAGGCAAAGCTTAATTATTAAGCTAAGCCTATAATTTTCATTTATATATGCTTAATATGCGTGTAATATAAATATATTATTGTATCAGAAAAACATGTATTGAAAAACCTATTATTATATATTATATATAAACAATAAAAAGAACCGAAGAAGTGAACCAAAATAAAAAAGAAAAAGAAACCCTTTAACACCGGTTGGTAATACCAACCGGTGTTAAAGGGTCCTGCAACGTGGCAGCCCTGGCAGGACCCACCGGTGTTAAAGGGGGGGCTTTAGCCCCGGTTGCCCGAACCGGGACTAAAGGGTGGGCCTTTAGTCCTGGAAGGGCAGCACCGGCTCGGGAACCGGGGCAACAGGCTCTTCCCGACCGGTGCTAATGCCCGAACGTGTGGCAGTGCCTGCTCTTGGCCGCGAACTCCCTAGCGGCCTCTGTTCCCCTCCGGCCTCCAGCCATCGGGCTCCGGCGACCCTAGCTTGCTCCCCCTCATCTGGCTACTACTGTGCTTCAAACAAGGTGTGAAAACAACACAGGGGTCCTAGTTAATTTTCCTCTCCTTGGTGAACTATTGAAGAATTTCAAACTCTTGGAGAGAGCTACAAAGGCATATCGTGCTCATTTGGAAAAAAAGCTTTTCAATTCATAATGTTAGCTTGATAGCGGGTATTTATTCACTGGATTCGTGCTCACTGTAGGGATACTGTGAAGGATGTCAAATGAAGATAAGAGTTGGATGCGGATGTCTAGATATACTTCAGAATGGTAGGCAGGATTCAAGAACTTTTTACGGAGTGTATTTGGGGGGCACATCTAGTGAGGAAACAGCTCCATGTCCATGTACTTGATGCCGCTGCATGTCTTATCGAAGTGAAAAGGAGGTTCGAACTCATGTGGCGCTGAGAGGGTTTGATGAGAGTTTCATTCAAGGAGAAGGTAATTGTGAGCCTTTGTTAGTTGAGAATGATAACGATGATGGAGCTGCACTAGATCATGCTGAAAGTTCCCATGAATTAATTTCTTCACTGATCAGAGGTGTTATACATGGAGAAGTCACAGGAAGAGATGAGGACGAGCCAAATGCGTCTGCAAAAAAACTTTTTAGGTTACTAGAAGAGGCAAAGAAGGAGTTATATCCAGGTTGCAAAGAGGTTACAAAGATTTCTTTCATTGTCATGCTATTTCAGATTAAATGCATGGATGGTATTAGTAATAGCAGTCTAGAACGCATACTTCGGTTGTTCTTGCTTGTGCTTCCTGATAGCCATTGTCTCCCAACTTCCTTGGAGAAAGTGGAGAAGGTTGTTCGAGATCTTGGACTGCATTACGATAAGATTCATGCCTGTGTAAATGACTGTGTGTTATTTCGTGGGATTATGCTAAATTGGATAAGTGTCCAACATGTGGTGAATCTAGGTGGAAAGAGATAGGTAGTACTGAAAAGGATGATCCTGTTGACAGTGATTGTGGAAAGAAGCCGAAGCGTTTTCCACGTAAGATCCTTCGTTATTTTCCACTTATTCCTCGCTTGCAAAGATTGTATATGAGATCATCGACATCGAAGCTGATGCGTTGGCATGAGTAAGAACTAGTAAATGATGGGAAAATGCGTCACCCGGTAGACTCATTGGCATGGAAGCGTGCGAATAGCGAGTATAAGGATTTTGCTAAGGACCCTCGCAACATACGGCTCGGTCTTGCAGCTGATGGCTTTAATCCATTTGGGATGTTGAATGTTGCATATACTACATGGCCTGTCATCCTAATCCCTTACAACTTGCTGTTGGGTATTCTTAACATCATTACCAAAAGTAGACTGAGTTCTCTAAATCTAGTAACGGTGCCAAAAATGCCAAACCTATCCCTCACACCACTTAAGCCAAGTTGTCATCCCCAGCATGATATAAGAGACGCGGTATTGAAATATGCAATTGCTCTTCTAAATAAATAATGAATTGGATCTGCAAGCGCACAGATTAATACCGATGCAGCATTTTAACCGGGAAGTATTCCACGTATCGTTATTTATATTTTTACCACTGGGAAGCGATTAGAAATCATCACTAATGATTACAGAACAGAATATGAGATTGAGCATCTATCATTGCATGTATAATTGAGAACATTATATCTAACTTCTCATACAGGGATAAGTGTCACATAAAAGATATATGAAATAATAATAGTGACAAAGATAACTAATCTGATCTAGCCACATAATAAATATGATAAGCACCTCAATTAGATACTCTAGAAAGTCATTAGCATGGTATTAGAACGAACTACAAGAATATTCCCTAAGTTATTCTCAACTATATAGTCTAGCATTATCATAGTTAGTGCAAGCATACTTAGCAATCATTGTGAGATAAGACTACGCCCATGCATAGTGATATTAGCAAGGAATATGAGAAACATAGTAATCACTCCCCTGTAATAATGTTGCTCTGCCAGCCCAATACACGAGAGGGGGACTATATAAGAATCAATGAAGCTGTCACTATCACGAACCACCCCACGATCTGGCATATTGGGTACAATCGCAGATAAATACGGTATAAGCACCACGCCTACACAATATCTATCATTTACCCATGGATCCGATGGATAAACGCTATACGATCCTAAGCATGTATATAGATCCAATCTAACTAAGCCAAGTACATAACTATGATAAACTAAGAACAATATAATCTTGAATATAAGCAAGTAGAGCAAAGTCATAAGCAATATATTGAAGTAGAACAAAGTCATATTCATAATATTGAAGAACAAAGATAATTAGAAAGCAATTAGAAGCACAATTAGAGAATTACCAAGAATCCTCTTGACAGATCCGGAAACCAATCGAAGATTGACTCCTCCTAGTTCTAATCCTATGTAGCTATGCTAATCTAGATATCTAATTGATGTGGTGGCTCTAATCTTGATCATAGGCTTCTTCTCCCTTGATGGAACAATGAATTAGGGTTGAGAGGCTCTCTCCTCCAGGGCCAGGGGGTCTGGTTTTATAGTCCCTTCAAGTGAATATGGGCCATTGGATCAAACCGACATAGATTGTATGGTTTAGATTCATCCTTTAGGTCGGTGGAGATCTCCCGCAAAGCAGAGTCCTGATTGGAATCCTGGAGGGGGCGGGCGCCCAGTAGGACAGGGCGGGCGCCCTGCCTCTGGCCCCGTTTCGCCTCCGCTTCGGTCTCGTGGCTTCTGGAGTCTTCTAGATGTAAGATAATTGCGCAGCACGTTAATATCTTTACGTAATCCCGACATGTGGGCCTTTCTTCCATATTTCCTGATAACCCCCTGCAGAAATAGACAAACACCAAAACTCGTGGAATTCTGTCAGATAAAACCCTAAGTCTAGATGTTGATTTCATTTGGATCCTTTTCTTTATTTATTTGATAATTAAATTTGATACTTAAGGACCGTCAACAAACTCCCCCAAGCTTACCTCTTGCTCGTCCCTGAGCAAGAATAGACTCAGCTATGGATCATAAGTTGTTGCAATATTTAAAAAATTGACGGTACACATGCTTTTAAATAAGACCTCATCTCTGAGTTAGAGTAAACTGTCAAGACTTAAAACTTACTTACTTTACCTTCACCATGGGACTTGTAACCGTCACTTCTGTCTTGAGTGGTTAAAAGATAGAACAGTCTAGCCAAGTGCCATGTCTCTTATTCTTGATCAGCTATAGCTCTGGGGTTTTTGCAGATTTTCAAATAAAACTCAGAGATTCCTTGTATGATTCTCTCAGGTCTCTCTTTTGTGGTATTTTTGGATCCTTACCAAGGCAGTGATGGTATATGCCTTCTCTCAAGATATGTGGTATTTGTGGTATGAGGCATAGTGACATTGCCTTCTCTCTCATCCTACTCTAATAAGGCTTTAATATCTGGAGCTCATAGGTGGGAAATAAAGTATACATAATTACAAGACATTTATTGTATAGTCAAACCATGGATCCAAAGAAATAAATTAATAAGTCAAATCAAGATGTGCATGTGTGACGAATGAATGGTGTATGGTGATGATGGTGATAACAATGGTGAAAACAATGGAGGTGGAAGTCTAATTCTACTTTTGCTCTTTTGAGGGGATACATACCTTCCTTGCTTTTGAAACTTTATGAGGAGAATGAGATGCTCTTCTTTTTCTTTTCTCTCAGGTGGGTATCTTGTACCCCTAATTCTACTGTCGGACACTTGTCCATTTTTACCTCTCGTCTCACTTTTCTTTTCTTTCGAGGTTCCGAGCACTTGCTCCTTTTTATTTCCTCGTATATTTTTTTTTCAGAGCATTTATCTCTTGAGATAATATAGCAAGTGGTAGTAACAAGATAACTTGAGCATTTATTTCACCAGGGGGAAACTGAAATATTTTTGGTTATTCTCTCCCGGATTAGGAGTAGAATATTTTTCGGTAATTCTGGAGATGGAATGGGTGAATATATGGATGGTACTTCCGGAGTAGAAGTAGCATATATGAGTGAACGTGCAAGTGAAATCTTGATTTAACCACATGACAAGCTCCTAAGGGTCAACACAGCTTGACCACACTCAATGCTCATAAGCAGTAAATAATAAATGTGTGGCTCAAAGTCTAGCAAGCATGCATATATGACTGTGGTAGGAATTTAAACTCTCATCATACAGGAACTCATCATGCAACATTTTAAAGATTTTTAAAGATAAAATTCTCCAGAATTCTAGCATCTCTAGGAACAGATAAACAGCAGCTCAACCTTCCCATATCATATCCGTTAACACTTAGACTTCAGATCAAGTTTTCATCCCACAAGTTTAGGTTTAGAGCAAGCTTTAAATTATAACAGTTATATCTAAACTTGAGAGAGAACTTAAAATTTGCAAATTAGGCAGAGCAACTATTTATCATATCCATGCTTAAGTTTTATTTGATACATATTAGCATAGCCACTTTATTTATTTATTAAACACACTAAGCAAAAGACATATATATATATATAAGCATAAAATCTTTATTTGGTTTTTCCTAGTTTTTGTATTTTGATATTCTAATGTAGTATAAGTATAAACATAGATAGAAATACTTATCGGGATAAATGGGGGTGCTCTCCCCCAAGCTGAATTTTGACGTAATTTCTCTTGATGTAGCTAACAGGTGACGGAGGTGTATTTGAAAGTCGGCAGCATTCTGACAGCGATTAGAATGTCCTCCGTCTGCTAGTCTTCTTGATTCTTAAATTCTGTGGAGCTCAAATAGACAACAAAGCTTGTGGAACTGATTAAGTGTTAGCATAAATATCTAGCCTTTTTCATGTTGAGACTCCTTAATAAATATTACTCCCTGTTTTTATATTTTTGTTTTTATAAAGCAGAAAAATATTTATTTTATTTTTATGCCACCACAGTGAATGTACTTATGGGTTTTATGCCACACGTCTACTCACATGGGGCTTACTGTTTTTCACATTTTTATTTTCTTTTTAAGATAGTATGAACTTAATTAACTAAGTAACTATTTGAAATAATTGAAAGGGAAAGGATAACTACCAAGTTTACCTCTTGGCAAGGCGTTCGGTGTTTTTAAGTCCTCCGAACGGGACTCTCTATTTTCTCAATTGTCCTGGGGTTCGTTGGGTGGCGTAGTCGGTACTTCCGGCAGCGCCTCCTCTTCTTGTATAGTTATCTTCATTTTCCATACCTGACTTGGTGCTTTAATCTCCTCTGGATAATTCTGTTTAAACTCTACGTCTTCTGACCTTATAACTTCTCCTTCATAGTCTGCCCATCCGTCCTTGATGATCTGCCTCCTCTGGTTGCGGTTGCGTCGCTTTCTTACCTGCTTAGATTCTTCAACAATATAGTTAGGGTTAGTAAAATAACGGCGTAACTTCTCTGAGGGGAAGTGCATATGGACTTCTCCGGTTCCGATGTAGATAATTGCTTTAACGGTGCTGAGGAACGGTCTTCCAAGGATGATGGGTGGATCATACTCGTCTTCTCCCATGTCAACAACTTGAAAGTCTGTGTAGACAAATTGATCGTCTATTTTGACTGGGACATCAGATACTATTCCTTTGACTTCTCGAAATGTCTGATCTACCATCTGAAGCTGAATGTAAGTTGGTCTTAGTGGCATGGTTGCGAACAAGAGCTGATAGGTGACTGCGGCCATTATGTTGACGCCCGATCCGGTGTCGCAAATCGTCTTGTAGAAGTTGTATCCATTTATGGAGCAGTAAATGCTTGGCATTCCTGGGTCGTCCTTCTTGGTCAAAGTCGGTGACTTAAGTTGGTGATCTTGGCCTCCATGGACTACAGTGACCATCTTAGCTGACTCGGTCCACACTTGCTTGTTCCTGTTTCTCCTGTTGGTCCTCTTCCTTGATTTACGTCTGGATTGATCTTGAATTAGTGTAGTCTTGTTCTTGAAGAAAAATGTCTCCTTCTTCCCTTTGACGTAGAAACTGATCTTGGCTGCACTGGCGTAGATGATAGCTCCCGTGGTGTTCAAAAATGGCCTCCCTAGGATGATAGGTGCTCTCTCATCATTTCCGGTCTCTACCACTACGAAGTCTGCTGGGGCATATAAGGTACCAACTCGGACACAAAGGTTCTTCACTATTCCTTTTGGAAAAGTTATCGTCTGATCTGCAAACTGCAAACATATGGTTGTTTCTAATAAAGGATATGTAAAGAATTTTTCATAGAGTACCCTGGGTATAATGTTGACACTGGAGCCAAAGTCGCAGAGTGCTTCTGGAACGTCCACAATGCCAATGGAGATCGAGATGACGGGGCATCCTGGATCGCCTCTCTTGACCGGCAGAAGGTCAGTAGAGAATTCATTGACGGGGTTTCTCCAATTACCTGCATCAAACATGTCTACAAGATTTGCAGATTCTAATCCTTCCGGTTGTGATGGTATACCGAGGTTAGTAGTAGGAACAGCAGCAGCTATTTGATTTAACTGAGATTCAATCATTTTATTAAAGCTAATTTGATTCTTGATGGCAGTAGAAAAATTATCCATTCTATTATTTATATTTTCTAGCATTTTATCATTAGATGCCAATTTCTTGGATAGGTTATCCATTAGCTTTCCTTGATTAGACACTAACTCCCTCAAAGGTGGGAAATTATTATTATTGTTGTAAGAATTGTTACCTTGATAATTACCTGAGTAGTTAGGCCTCTGTTGATTCCAACCTTGATTTTGTTGAGGACGGTTGTAGTAGTTGTTGTTGTTGTTGTTGATGTAGTTCACATCCTCAAGTATCTCAGGGCAGTGGTTGCCTGAGTGTCCAGTGTCTCCACACTCCTCACAAGTCATGTGAGAGTCGTAGATGTGCATAACTTCTTTCTTGTCTCCAGCTCTATCGTCGAGCTTCTTCATGAGCAGGTCTAGCTTTGCAGACAGCATGTCTACCTCCTTTAGCTGATGTATGCCTCCACCTCTCTTGCGTGTCTGGGTCCTCTCTTCATTCCAGCTTTGGTTGGACGCCATCTTCTCCACAAGAGCTGTGGCTTGTGGTATAGTAAGTGATAAGAATGCTCCTCCAGCTGCAGCATCCATGGTCTCTCGGGCACTGTTGCTGAGCCCATGATAGAACGTCTGCATCAGTAGCCAACTCTCCATTCCATGATGGGGACATTCTAGGATGTAGTCTTGAAAGCGCTCCCATGCTTCTGGAACAAATTCATCATTTTGTTGCTGAAAACTTGTAATCTTCCCACGGAGAGCATTGGTCTTGCCCATGGGAAAGAACTTAGCCAGGAAGTTTGTTGAGCAGAGTGCCCACGTAGTATTCTTCTCTTTTGTAGCGTAGAACCACTGCTTCGCTCTTCCTAACAGTGAGCATGGGAAGAGGCGAAGTAGTATAGCGTCTTTGGAAACTCCTGCTATGGTGAATGTGTTGCAAATCTCTAGGAAGTGTTGTAAATGAGCACTAGCATCTTCGTGTGCCTTCCCACAGAACTGGTTGGATTGCACCATGTTGATAAGTCCAGGCTTGAGCTCAAAGTTGCCATCGATCTCTGCAGCAGGTCCAGTGCGGATGTTGTCCGTAGTGGGAGCTGAGAACTCGCGGATTGATTTGTTCTCCATGGCTTCGAACTCTGAAGACAAGTTCCGGTGATCTTCTTGATTGGATGAAGCTTCTTGCTGAAATGTTGATGATCTCTTCTTGAGCTTTGCTCTCGTCTTCTTGAATAACGCTTCGGGATTGTCAACAAAATTTCCTGGAAGATGTCTTCTATTCATACATTCCCCTGCATAAGATAAAATAGAAAAATATCGGGGTAAAACTGTATGAGAGAATAGATAAGCTCAATCATATTAGTGATGCAAATGATAACTCAAAATCTTTTATTCCATTCCTGATTAGTAATCAACCTTCCCCGGCAACGGCGTCAAAAATGCTTGTTGGGTATTCTTAACATCATTACCAAAAGTAGACTGAGTTCTCTAAATCTAGTAACGGTGCCAAAAATGCCAAACCTATCCCTCACACCACTTAAGCCAAGTTGTCATCCCCAGCATGATATAAGAGACGCGGTATTGAAATATGCAATTGCTCTTCTAAATAAATAATGAATTGGATCTGCAAGCGCACAGATTAATACCGATGCAGCATTTTAACCGGGAAGTATTCCAGGTATCGTTATTTATATTTTTACCACTGGGAAGGGATTAGAAATCATCACTAATGATTACAGAATAGAATATAAGATTGAGCATCTATCATTGAATGTATAATTGAGAACATTATATCTAACTTCTCATACAGGGATAAGTGTCACATAAAAGATATATGAAATAATAATAGTGACAAGGATAACTAATCTGATCTAGCCACATAATAAATATGATAAGCACCTCAATTAGATACTCTAGAAAGTCATTAGCATGGTATTAGAACTTACTACAAGAATATTCCCTAAGTTATTCTCAACTATATAGTCTAGCATTATCATAGTTAGTGCAAGCATACTTAGCAATCATTGTGAGATAAGACTACGCCCATGCATAGTGATATTAGCAAGGAATATGAGAAACATAGCAATCACTCCCCTGTAATAATGTTGCTCTGCCAGCCTAATACACGAGAGGGGGACTATATAAGAATCAATGAAGCTATCACTATCACGAACCACCCCACGATCTGGCATATTGGGTACAATCGCAGATAAATACGGTATAAGCACCACGCCTACACAATATCTATCATTTACCCATGGATCCGATGGATAAACGCTATACGATCCTAAGCATGTATATAGATCCAATCTAACTAAGCCAAGTACATAACTATGATAAACTAAGAACAATATAATCTTGAATATAAGCAAGTAGAGCAAAGTCATAAGCAATATATTGAAGTAGAACAAAGTCATATTCATAATATTGAAGAACAAAGATAATTAGAAAGCAATTAGAAGCACAATTAGAGAATTACCAAGAATCCTCTTGACAGATCCGGAAACCAATCGAAGATTGACTCCTTCTAGTTCTAATCCTATGTAGCTATGCTAATCTAGATATCTAATTGATGTGGTGGCTCTAATCTTGATCAGAGGCTTCTTCTCCCTTGATGGAACAATGAATTAGGGTTGAGAGGCTCTCTCCTCCAGGGCCAGGGGATCTGGTTTTATAGTCCCTTCAAGTGAATATGGGCCATTGGATCAAACCGACATAGATTGTATGGTTTAGATTCATCCTTTAGGTCGGTGGAGATCTCCCGCAAAGCAGAGTCCTGATTGGACTCCTGGAGGGGGCGGGCGCCCAGTAGGACAGGGCGGGCGCCCTGCCTCTGGCCCCGTTTCGCCTCCGCTTCGGTCTCGTGGCTTCTGGAGTCTTCTAGATGTAAGATAATTGCGCAGCACGTTAATATCTTTACGTAATCCCGACATGTGGGCCTTTCTTCCATATTTCCTGATAACCCCCTGCAGAAATAGACAAACACCAAAACTCGTGGAATTCTGTCAGATAAAACCCTAAGTCTAGATGTTGATTTCATTTGGATCCTTTTCTTTATTTATTTGATAATTAAATTTGATACTTAAGGACCGTCAACACTTGCCTCCTTGGTTGTGTTTGAAGCAACCCTATTGGATGATGTCTATGCTCATTCCAGGGACAAAATCACCTGGAATGAATATTGATGTCTATTTGCAACCCCTAATTGATGAGCTGATAGAGTTATGGGTGATAGGTGTTGAAACATGGGATGAGAATGGGAAGGAGACGTTTACTCTTCATGCGCTTCTGTTGTGGACCATAAATGACTTCCCTGCCTATGCCATGCTATCTGGTTGGAGTACTAAAGGAAAGTTTGCATGTCCATACTGCCACAAAGATACAGAGTACTTATGGTTGAAATTTGGGTCGAAGCATTGTTATATGGGTCATCGTCGATTTCTCCCTCAGAACCATAGGTGGCGCAAGAACAAAACCAGCTTCAACAACATGACAGTGATGAGGGAGGCACCTGTGCCACTGACCGGTGCTCAGGTTTTACAGCAGTATGAAAGTTTTGAGCAACCAAAATTTGGGACAGCAACAAAGAAGAGGAAGAAACATGAAGAAGATAGTAGGTGGCACAACTGGAGGAAGAAGAGTATATTTTTTCAGCTTCCTTATTGGGAAAAATTGCTTGTAAGGCATAACTTGGATGTTATGCACATCGAGAAAAATATTTGTGAAAGCATTATTGAGACGTTGCTTCACATAGATGGTAAGTGTAAGGATAGTGAAAAGGCACGGCTTGACATGCAGCATCTTGGGATACGACAGGATCAACATCCAGTGGTGGAGAATGGAAAGTATACTTTGCCACCATCATTGTACTCTTTAGACATAGAAGGAGTGAGGATGCCTGATGGTTACGCGTCTAATATAAAGAGATGTGTGGGTGTGAATGGATGTAAGGTTTCTGGACTAAAATCACATGACTATCAAGTTATTTTGCAAAAACTGTTGCCCTTAGTTGCAAGGCATATCTTGCCTGAAGTTGTTGCTAGACCATTGATTGAGCTTAGCAGGTTTTTCAATGCGCTGTGTTCAAAGGAGCTGGTGCAAACTGACGTAGAAACACTAAGCTCTTCAATTGCAGATACTTTATGTAAGCTTGAGATGATATTCCCACCAGCATTCTTTGATATTATGATGCATTTGCCGGTTCATTTAGCTGAGGAGGCTAAATTGGGTGGACCAGTGTGTTATCGGTGGATGTATCCAATCGAGAGGTATCTACGTACACTTAAAGGATATGTTAGGAACAAGGCACATCCAGAAGGTTCGATAGCAAAGGGATATATCTTAGAGGAGTGCATGACATTCTGCTCTCGCTTCCTAGAAGACATTGAAACGAAGCTAGATCGGCCAATGCGCCATGAGAGGAGCGTGGTAAATGAACCACCATCTGGATCTAGCATAGTTGGCAGCATCGACTACAGTAAGAAAGGCTGCAAATTACAACATCTTCCTAAATCTGAAATGTTGCGGATGTAGCATAGTTGGCAGCATCGACTACTTGTCCGCAAGCTTCCTTGAGCTATAATGTCTTTTACTTGAATTCTGCAATTTAAGTGTGCTGGATGTCGTCAGGTGTTGCAATAATTTGATGTCTATCATCTATCTGATGCCAAATCCGATTATTGATTTACAATACTTGTACGCAAGCTTCCTTGAGCTACAATACTTGGGTAGCCAAACATGAAGCGGCATTGCCTATTTTGCAAGCTTCTGGAAAGGGTTTTAAGGCTCCTGTACTCGGCACTTCTGTCGTCGTCCATCACCTCCTCGATGCCCCTGGCCACCTCGCCCCTCCGCACGAGGCCTTCGGGCGCGGCCGCACGCCCACCCGCCACATAGCCTCCACGTACTCGGCGTTCATGGGCTAGTCCGTATGACGCCGTATGACGCCGTGGTCAGCTCGTATAGGTGCAGCCCGTACTTGGTGTCGGACGGGAGGCGGTCGTCGCCGATGTAGGATGCCGGCACCGTCGGCCCGATCGTCTTGGCGCGCCACATCGATTCGTATGATTCTGACAATAAGGTGCAAATGATCTTGACATTCTGACGATAAGGTGCAAATGGGTCTCAGACGTGTGTGGAAGTTGCTTGGAAAAACAATAAATGATCTTGACAGATTTGAGCTACTCCGTACATGGGCAGCACACTAAATAAAACTGAAAGGAAAAAGTCTATATAACCCCTTCAATTATATAGGGTGGACTACTTAACCCCCTCAACTATAAAACCAGATTTTTCCTTCAATTATATAGGATGGACTACTTAACGCCCTCAACTATAAAACCAGATTTTCTATCCCATGAACTTTCCAAACCAGTCAAATAACTGTCGGCGAGAGAGAAAGAAGGAAGGGATCGTTCGTGCGTTGCGCTCACTCGGGACTCGAGATTGCGTGGCGCCACCTCGGAGACCAGGAGATCGACAAGCGCGCAGGTGCCGCGGTGAGTATATACCCCCGTGATTCGCCGTTGATTCTTTATTTCGCTCGCTTGCTTGCCAGATGAAATTTCTTGATTTTCGCTCGCCGACAAACATCCCTCCCGCGGTTCCGTCGGCCGCCCAACCGCAGGGTCGGTTGCAGGCACGGAACTGATTTTTATTTTCTCCGTGGTGTTTGGTTGCTTCCGGGTCACCCTTTTTTTCTGTCGAACTTGTATATTTGTATTATCCTCAAATTACACCACTATGTCCAATAAATTACACCAAAAAAGTCATTATAAATACAATAATAAGACAGTGTAAATATAGCTAAAAGATAGTTTAAGTGTATGAAAAAAATTCAGTTGAGAAGAGAGGCTAAAACAACTTAATGTCATCTAGATAGATCTTTTTTTACCGTCTCCATATAGTGTGGTTATATGTCCT
The DNA here is from genome assembly GCF_000003195.3 of Sorghum bicolor. Taxonomy (NCBI): domain Eukaryota; kingdom Viridiplantae; phylum Streptophyta; class Magnoliopsida; order Poales; family Poaceae; genus Sorghum; species Sorghum bicolor. The sequence goes on from NC_012872.2 coordinate 41,877,657, forward strand.
TTTTGTCTAATTTTTTTTGTATAACTGGTGGTCTGCTTCCACACCGCGTCTCGAACCTTGAGCGTCCCATTGACGACCCCATTCAGCGATAGCAACACGGCACGGCGGCGCCCTGCCACCAGCTCCACGGAGTCCTCGTCGTCGTCGAGCTCTGACCAGTCACCCCCGCCTCCTCTGCCATAGTGGTAGCCAGGTCGGTACTCGCTGCCCAGGATCTTGGACCAGTCTAGGTTTTTCACCGGTAGCGACTCATACGCGGCCCTGTCATTCGGCGCCAGCTTCACCGGCGACGCCTTCCGTGCGGCCAGAAACTGGCCCGCCCGCCAGCTCGGGAGGCTCGAACGCCCCCAGATGTCTGACTCGTTGAAGTCTTTGCTCGCGCCACCAGCAGTGGCTGCCAGGCTCGCTGTCGGCACGACGACGCCGTGCGGCGCTTTCTCGAAGTGGAGGTACGCGCATGAAGTAGGTGTGGGTCTCACCTATATCAGGACTCCTACTCTATTTTGGTTTAGACGCAAGTTATTCTAATTCGTATGAGCACGTGTTATATATATAAGTCCAGATAAAAAAAGCTCTCCATCGTCCGTTTGTTAGAGGGAGAGAGACAAAAAAATAGATGGACAAAAAAAAGAGCTTAAAATTTTGCCTCTTTATTATTGTTAGTGTATATATATATATATACACACACACAATTAGGTAATAAAGATATAGATATAGATTTGATAGTTTTTCTCCCGTTGCAACGCACGGGCATTTTTGCTAGTATATCTAAAAAGATCAATATCTAAACCATATGAAGTCCCGTACTCAATTTTCCCTCTATTTTTTTAGAGCCCGCCAAGCATCGATTGGATGCCAAATTCACGCGCCTAAACTTCCCGTAATTACGTACGTCCGCATGGGTCTTTACATTTACTCGCCTGCCGCCCGACTCCTCAAACTACTCCAGCAACTCGACTGCTCATCTTCACCAGTTAGGTCAAGAGACGGCGACACCGCCACTCCTCCAACCTCGCCCCCTTGCACCAGGACGGCGACGACGACGACGCACGACCACGGCTGGACACCATGAAGAAAACACCACACGCAGAAGCGTCAGCTTCGCCGAGCCTCCTTCCTCCATGCCTGAATCTTCTGAGGAGATGCGCCCACCAGGACATCAACACGATGATAATGATGACGAACTTGGCGATGATGGCGCAGGGGTAGTACGCTTCCTGCACACGAGGTACTAAATAAATCTGCTAGCTACCTTCATTTGGATTGCCCCTAGTTGTTCTTGTTCTTGGGCATGTCTTCTTGCCTTGGCAATGATGACAGGTTAGGATTAGCACCATGGGCGGATCTATGCCCTGGCATACCCTGCGATTCTACCGATTAGAATACAAGTATGTAATAAAAACATGTGTATATTCAATCGGGAACGGCCGTCGCCCACATTTGCTTCCCCACGCGAACTCGCAAAGCAGCCTAGCGCCCATGACTCATTAATCGCAGCTAGTGCGGTGATGACCCAAAGAGTGAGCAGTATTCTTAGCTTCAATATAATTCTATGATTTACAGTGATTTTATTTTGTATTAAGTAATCGGATCAGTTGGCCTTTAGCAGCATCCCTATTAAAATAAGAACAAACAGTCCAACTTTAAATTTCTATGCATTTGAACAGTCCAATTCAGTAACAGAATTGGACCTGAGCTCCGAGGGCGAGATGCGCCTAGAAGAATCCATGGCCGGTTAGGGTTAACATTTTTTTGTTTCAGAGATAATTGTTTCAAACAGACTTCCAGTTGGTTTGACATGTCAAAAAACTCTAGTTTTTTTACGGTTTCATTCATAGCTTGTTGTTTCTGTTTAACCAATATGCAGGACTAATGTTTCTATGTTTTATATGCAGTGAACCACTGACGAATGAAATGTGGACAATTTATTTCCAATTGAAGGGGCATTCTGAGGACGATGAATTTATCGAACTTGAAGTCGATAGAGTTCATCTCACATTTCATAACCTGATGTATTTCAAGGAACAGTTTGGCTATGGATCAAGGGATTATTTATACTACAAGAAGCATTGCGGAAGCAATGCAGCTACAATTGAGCCCATCGAATATTCGAGACGCAGATAAAATGCTACATGACAATGCTAAGGAAAAGGAAATCAGGTTGATAATGTCTGATGATTAGAGACTTTGTTTTTTCTGCATGTTTATAGTTAGTTTAGTCATATACAGTTCTGAATTCTCTCTTTTATACTAGACTTTGTTGCTGCATGTCCTTGCTCAACCAAAATTAATTGTAGTTTTATAATTAAGTCAGGTTCATAATGTCAAAGGAGCCCGAAGTTCAGGGTAATGTCAGCATTACGCCAATTAAACAACATGGGGGGAAGCGAAGACATGCTGATACTGGTACAAATAAGCTTGATGCCTACAAGGTTTGGTTAGTACAAATGCAAGAGGAAGACCCAGAAATAGGTATACTCATTATTTTCATAATTCATTAAATTTGATAGGATCTGATATAATGTTGGTTTGAAAATTGCATTTGCTTAATCACGATTCATAGACTTCAGGGATGACTTTATGGACGAAACAATTGATACATACAAGGAATGGCTCAGGCACACAGGCCGGCGTCGCCATATGCGTAAATAAATTTCTTTCATCACATCATCAAATACTTGTTCATTGAATAAATTAATTGATATATGTTGTTTTTTTGGTTGTGTGTAGTCTCGTTATTACAAGAACATTCAGATACAGATAATGATGAATTGTGTGAAGGTGAGGGAGGCGAGGGAAATCAGGAAAGGAGGACAGCAAATAATAATAATAATGATAATAGGCCATCTCATGCAAGAAAACCAAAAGAAGGGAATGGTATCTGCTTGTCTCTCTTATTTTTAAAATGTATGTTGTAAACTCTTTGCTGATCATGCGTGTTATATTTGTCTCAAATGTGAATTAGGTGTATCCAAAACCCGTCGACGTGGATGTCTCAAATGTTATAAAGCAGCTGCTAAGAGAACCAGGAGCGGAACTCAGAAATTAAAAATTGAATTTGATGCCTTGACGGGAGGAGTCTGTGGTGACAATAGTCGTACATTTGTGGATGAGATTGTAGTGTTCACAAGGAAAAAGACTCCACTTATAGGAGTGAAATCTTGGAAGGAAGTCAAGGAAATTGTAAAAGAATCAATAGTAAAAGAGATGATGGTAAGTAAATTTTGAGCTTTAGCCAAATCTAATGAATTCAATGCCTCTACTTTACTGTTATATTGATCATTAAATTGAAACAGAAAATTTGGGACTTGGACGCTGTTGACGATGCTAGTGAAAAGATATTGACAATTGCCAAAGAGAGGTACAAAGGATGGAGAGCTTCATTTAGTTCTACATACAAGGCATACTCCACTGATGCTGAATGTATGAAGCATAAGCCTGAGGACTTAGACAACGTGGAGTGGTACTACTTGATCCAATACTTTGGATGTGAGAAATTCCAGGTTCGTTTGTGACCAAATTTGTTACTAATTCCAGTTCTGTAATGCAATTGATAGAGCTATGCTCATTCACCTTTTGTAGAATCTTAGCACAAAGAATTCAGGAAACCGAAAGAAACAAAAGACTAAGCATCTCATGGGAGCAAAACCATTTTCCCAGATTCGTTTCGAACAGGTAATAACTACATTAACTAATGTGTAGATTACTTTCTGAAATATATAGCCATCACCTAATTCTACATTTTTGGCACCTTAGACAAACCGTGCTAATGGTCAACAACCTACTGATATGCAACTTTGGATGACTACTCACACCAAGAATGGGGAATGGTCAACTGATGAAGCTAGGGATGTTTATGTGAGTTCTTGTGTATGTTTGCATCATTAAAGTTCTAGCATTTTTACCTTAAAATTTGGAACTGTTTAATCTGACATGCTCCTAATTTCTTTGACACGTTACACCTAGGAAAAAGCTTGCATCGAAGTTACCAATGCAGAAAGAGGGAAGGATAGGCCTTTCCTTACAGCTGAGGAGGAAAACTTAGTTTTCCAACTCAACTACTCAAAAACTCTTGGAACAAAATCATACAAGTGTCATGGACGTGGATGCATGGCGAAATATCCAACACGAAGAGCTCTACTGAAACAAAAAGAAGAAGATGCAGCCTGAGCTGAATTGGATGCCCAAGAGGAAAGAATGCAGCACCAAGAAGAGGTTCGAGAACTAAAAGAACAGCTTGAAAATGAAGTTTCAGCAAGGGAAAGAGATAAGGAAGAAAGTAAGAAACAAATGGATGAAATGAGGGTAGAATTCCATCAGCTTTTGCAACAGGTACCCCCTTTGAAACATGTTTCAACTATTGTTTTAGCTCTGTATTCCTCTAATTTCCCTTGCCTTCTGTCCTGCACAGGCCATGTCTGGAACCATGATCCCCACACAGGTTTCAAATGGACCTACTAACCAGAACTTCATCACACCAACACGATCAGAGGCTGATGTTGTACAGGTAATTCTGTTGTAGAGGCTGATCCCCACACATGCTACCAAATGAAATGCATTTTGTTTACACCAAATTTTCTTTGTGGCAGACTACTGAACCACAGAGCTTGCTGACTACAGAAAAGGAAGTTGTTGCACCTGATCAGACCATGAAAGCAAAGAGTACTTCAGCTAGGAATATTTTTTCAAAAAATATTGCTGCTGCTGGATCAACGATGAATTATGTTAGTTCTGATCAGCTATTGAGGACTCGTAATCAGAAAAAGAATCAATAGGTATGAATAACGTTTTGATTTGAATCCTCATAACTTGATCTACAGGTGATGTTTACTATGTCATTGCTAGATTTTTGTCTATGCCTTGTGTTGTGTATGCCCTCCAGTAAAGAAACAAGTGATGTTTACAATGTCTATTTAATAAACTTTGCCATTCCAATTTCTTTACTGACTACAACTGTTTTGCACTTGACATTTAAGTTCATTCAGTAACTGATCTGGTGTATACCGAAACACATTTATGTTGCTATTACTTTTGTTTAACGTGTGGGGATAAATAAACTACATTGTGTCCCATTGGATGCTCACAGATATTATTTATAGATTGAAATGTTAAACATTTTTCCCAGTAGTGACAAGACACAGTTGTTCTTGTAGGGCTGAATGTGCTTAGAATTGTTTGATCTCAATTGCTCTTGTTCTATGATTGCTAATTACTCCATGAATCTAATCATATATGTTTTCATGAATCGCAGAGAAACTTGGACAGCCAAAACAATTAGAGAAAGCTTCTATGGCTTGATATTGATGGCCGACACCAACAAGAATGACAAGTTGCAAAGATGCTTATTTGTGATGGTGTAGCTGATGGGCGATGGAGCAACCAGCGAACTCATTTTTAGATCGATTTATTATATGCTAAACGAAGTTGTGAACTTAGTTAAATATGGTGTCTTTATTTTGTTAGCTATGGTTATGTTCTTTTTAGCAGAATTCTGGTCATGTTACTTTGGTTTGAGACAATTTAAATTAATGAATGTATCAGTTATTATATGTGATCTGCATGGTGTGAAAATAATTTAAAAACTGCTATTCAAATTCCTCTCGTTGCGATAGAATTATAGGCAACCATTGATTTTGGTTGCAATATGCATTATTGACATGAACTTTATGCGTTGCATTACCATATAATCTATTGCAACCAACAATTGTTTGTTGCATGTGACCTCTACTATCACCAACACAAATTCGTTGCAACCTACATATATTACCTCGAAGACTAGTTTGTTGCATTACCATATCATCTATTGCCACAACAAATGGTTGTTGCATGTGACCTCTATTACCACCAACACAAATTCGTTGCGACCTACATATATTACCTCGAAGACTTGTTTGTTGCATTACCATGTCATCTGTTGCCATCAACAATTGTTTGTTGCATGTGACCTCTATTACTACCAACACAAATTCGTTGCAACCTACGTATATTACCTCAAAGTCTAGTTCATTGCGTTACCATATCATCTATTGCCACCATATCTGATATGTTGCGAAAGCACTTTAATGCAATGGATCACACTTTGTGGTAATATGACCATATGCCCACGTAGTATTGGAGTGGCAATACTTTTCTATGGCAACACATTATTCGTGGCAATCATGAAATATTGCAGCCAAGTGTTTCATCTCAATAGAACCTTAGGCAACCAATCTAATCGTTGCAATATTTGTTCATGCAACCAACTATTGGTTGTATTAGGCTTTTTTGTTCATTGCAATAGCAAAGTCTGTTGCAACACCACATAAGTGTGGTTGCCTGAGGCTATTGCATCGTTCCAACTGCAACCATCTGTCGACCACCAGACTTAGATGCAATTGATTCCAGTTACAACCAAAATAGCCATATTGCAACCAAATATAGGTGTTGTCCAAGACCTGATTCCTAGTAGTGAGATTAAGGATCATGTTTGTTGGATCAATGGAACTTTAATTACTATTTTCTAAAGTTCATGTCAAGTTCTCTATCCTACTTCAGGCAAAGCTGATTGCTATTCTTTTTCAACCTTGTTAAGTTTTGAATTAGCTCTATAGGTTTGATAACCTTTCTCCGCTGAGTTTTCCTAAATGGTAAATTGTTGCTTGTGGTATGTCTATTTGCATCATCATGCAGCCATGCCAAAAATCTTTTGGAGCACTTTCACTATCTATCTCGAAATCATCTTCTCCCTAAAAGAATGAGCCATGTCCACTTGCTTTGTAGCACCCCTTGTATCATAATCCTTGTATGTGGGACAAATGTGTTGTATTGCTATAGATAAATGCTTGTTATATGTAAGCCTTGTGCTTAGTAATGGTTGTTTAAGCGTGATTGTTTGAGTTTTCTCAAGTACTTGCTTAAAACTGTTATATTGTGTGGATGTTGGTTATCTAGAATGTGCCCTGGTTGTTTCTTGTTTTGTCCTCTATGAGAATGAGTGTTAAATAGGCTTATCTTAGAATTGCACACGAGTTATGTTAATTGTGTGTTGGTCGTATCAAAGTAGCTTCCCTTTTTTAGGAGCCGAGCTTATAGACTTGACTGTTAGTTTTTTGAATGTTGGAGCATCCATGCCTACGTTTGATACGTAAACCAATGTCCAGACCCTCAAATGCTTGCATATACCATGGTTGTCCTGCACCCATATGCAAATATCCTTATCTAGCCAACTAGCTAGGATAAGTTCTCGCTACAGAAAGCTGTTGACCATAGTTATTCTTTGCCAATAATGGAGACCATTGTTGACACTTGCTAACACCACTTGAATACTAGGTTGTCATCCCCAGCATGGCACTAGAGTGTACTATGGAATTTATACGCACACAGATAATCCGCAAGCGCACGGATACCATTGAAGCTTTTACCCGGTTAAAGGTTTTATCGTATCCACAGGGAAACGGGAGAACTGATCTACGCTCTAACTTAACCAAGATAAGTAAATAGGTGTAAATAGGAAAGATGTTAGAATCGAATAAGAACAATATTAAAGGTAAGATAACAGTGAGTGATAATATGGGAATAGAGAATAGAGCAATTCTAGTATATGGGCGATGGTAGCAGAATAGAGAGGATAACTATGGTTTCTCTACTTCAAAGGGGTATGTCTATGTCTGGGACGAACCACGTGATAAGAATACACCACAAAGGATGCTTATCCATAGGCCGATAAACCCTACCCGTCCTGCTAACGAGAGGTGGACTACAGAGGACCAACGTAACTGTCACCTATGCGGCCTACCACACGATCCAGCTATACAGGGGATATCCACAAGTAATCTAGGTCTAAGCACCAAGCTTACACCTATACTACAACTCTAACCTATAGGGTCCTATAGATTAGAAGTACTCAAAAGAGTTGTGAACCAGAACATACATGATTAGTAATTGCATAATGAATTAGAAGTAGATTACCAGAGTCATCCCATGAGCAAGCTTGATTAGAGCCTGATCATGGCGATGTACAACTGGAGGAAGAACCGACAGGCCGGCCTCTCCTCTAATCCTCCTTCGCTCTCCATGTCGCTACTATCTAAATCTACTCTAGTTTAGAGAAGAGAGGAGAGCTCTCATCTCTAAACCCTAGCTTTTGCTCTATCTATGAATAATGAATAATGATCAAGGGGTCGCCTCCTCCAGGGGCCAGGGGGTCTGGTTATATAGTCCCCTCAAGTGAATCTGGGCCGTCGGATCAAACCGACATTTATTGAACGATTATTCTTGATCCTTTAGGTCGGTGGAGCGTAATCCGCGAAGTTGAACGTGATTGGCCGAAATAGGTGGGTGGGCACCCTAAGGACTTGGGCGGGCGCCCTGTCCCTGAGCCCTCTCGGCTTCCGCTTTGTTCCCGTGGCTTCTGGAGTCTTCTAGATGTAAGATAATTGCGTGACACGTTGATATCTCTATGTAATCCCGACGTGTGGGCCTTTCTTCCTTATTTCCTGATAACCCCCTGCAGAAATAGACAAACACCAAAACTCGTGGAAGTCTGTCAGATAAAACCCTAAGTCTAGATGTTGATTGCATTTGGATCCTTTTCTTTGTTTATTTGCTGATTATATTTGGTACTTAAGGACCATCAACAACTCCCCCAAGCTTACCTCTTGCTCGTCCCTGAGCAAGGATAGACTCAAGAGTTTCTACAGTGGTTTCATGCCTTAAAGATACACATGCGTTCAAACAAGATCTCATCTCTAGGTTAGGGTAAACGGTCAAGACTTAAAACTTACTCATTTTACCTTTCACCATGGGGCTTGCAACCGTCACTTATGTCTTGAGCAGTTAAAAGATAGAATGGTCAAGTCAAGCGCCATGTCTCTTATTCTTTGATCAACTATAGCTCTGGTGTTTTTGTAGATTTTCAAAATAAAACTCAGAGATTCCTTGTATGACACTCTCAATTCTCTCTTTTGTGGTATTTCTGTATCCTTACCAAGGCAGTGTTGGTATATGCCTTCTCTCAAAGTATGTGGTATTTTTGGTATGAGGCATAGTGATATTTCCTTCTCTCTCACCCTACTCTAATAAGGTTTTGATATCTGGAGCTCATAGGTGAGAGATAGCTAATACATACTTACAAGACATTTATTGCATAGTCAAACCATGGATCCAGAGAAACAAGTCAATAAGTCAAATCAAGATGTGCATGTGTGGCGAATGAATGGTGTATGGTGATGATCGTGATAATGGTGAAAACTATGGTGAAAGTCTAATTCTACTTTTGCTCTTTTTGAGGGGATACATACCTTTCTTACACTTTGAAGCTTTTTGAAGGGGAATGAGATGCTCTATATTTTCTTTTTCTTTTCTCTCAGGTGGGTATCTTGTACCCCTAATTCTATTATCGGACACTTGTCCATTTTTACCTCTCGTCTCACTTTTTTCTTTTCTTCGAGGTTCCGGGCACTCGCCCCTTTTTATTTCCTCGTATTTTTTTCTTCTTTTTTCAGAGCACTCATCTCCTGAAATAATATAGCAAGTGGTAGTAACCAAGATAACTCGAGCATTTATTTCGTAGGGAAAAACATAAATGTTTTTGGCTATTCTCTCCCGGATTAGGAGTAGAATACTTTTAGGTGAATTTGGAGATGGAATTGAGTGGATGTATGTGGATGCGTACTTCCAGAGTAGAAGCAGCATGTATGAGTGAACGTGCAAGTGAATCTTGATTTTAACCGCATGACAAGCTCCTAAGGGTCTACACAGCTTGACCACACTCAATGCTCATAAGGAGTAAAAAGTAAGTGTATGGTTTATAGTCTAATAAGCATGTATATATGGCTGTGGTAGGATTTTAAACTCTCATCATACAGGAACTCATCATGCAACATTTTAAAGACTTTCAAAGATAAAATTCTCCAGAATTCTAGCATCTCTACAGATAAACAGCAGCTCAACCTTCCCATATCATATCCGTTAACGACTTAGACTTTAGATCAAGTACTCTTCCCACAAGTTCAGGTTTAGAGCAAATCTTAATTCATAATAGTCATGCCTAAACTTGAGAGAGATTTCAATTTTGAGAACTAGTCATGGCAGAGCAACTATTCATCATTTCCATGTGAGAGCTTATCATGAGGGTTCATAGCAAACTTTATTTATTTATTTAGCAAAATAAGCAAAGATGTATATATATATAAGCACAAAATCTTTATTTGGGTTTTTATGATTATGCATCTTTTTATTATTTGACTAAAGTATAAACGCGAGTAGAAACTCTTAGTTGGATAAATGGGGGTGCTCTCCCCCAAGCTGGATTTTGACGTAATTTCTTCTAATGTTGCTAGCAGGTGGCGGAGGTATATTTGAATGTCGGCAGCACCCTGACAGCGATTAGGATGTCCTCCGTCTCCTAGTCTTCTTTGAACCTTGAATTCTGTGGAGTTCAAATAGACAACAAGGCTTTGTGGAACTGGTTAAGTGTTAACATAAATATCTAGACTTTATCATGTTGAGCCTCCTCAATAAATGTTACTCTCTTTGGTAGGATCATCAATTTATTTTTATATTTTCATTTCTATAGGACAAGAATATATTTATTTTATTTTTACGCCACCACAGTGAATGTACTTTTCGGTTTCATGCCACGAGCATACTCACATGGGGCTTAGTATTTTTTAACATTTTTATTTTCTTTTCAAGATAGCATGATTAACTAATAAGCTATTTAAGGAAAGTAAATAATTAAAGGGAAAAGGGAATGTAGAAATGATAAATATGGATAACTACCGATTTTACCTTTCTGCGAGGATTCAATGTTTTAAGTCTTCTGAACAAGACTTCTCACCGTGTTCATTCTTCAGGTGCGTCATTTGATTTAGGTGTGGACCTTGACGTCTGCACCTCTTAATACGGTGTCACCTATGTTCTTCGTTTGCCCAGTAGTTCGAAGTGGGGTGTTGGTAGTATCTTGCTCAGTGTGTTTGTGCTCGTAGTGTACCTGCTCATAGAGACAAGGCAGAGAACAAGTGCATGGGCCCTGTTGGTGGAAAACACCAACAGAACCAAAAGTGTATTTGTTCTTCTCTAACCTTAAGCAAGGTGAGCAAGATAAAGTTGATGAATGATAAGTTCATGAGTGTAGCATTTAAAACATTTGTCGGATCAGATCGCTCAACCTAATGGAAAGATAATCTATCTATATACATGTCTTTTTCTTTATATCTCCCCAAAGATTAAATGTGCAACATTTTAGCTCATATGACTATGAGTGTGGGGATCAAAGATTAAGGGACTAAACATGCTGAATCAGTGGGGTTGGTTAATTTGCAGTTATAAATCATACATGTTTGTCTCTTTTATTCATATGAACGCCAGAACCAAGGACAAGCTTATAAAAGTGATAGTCAAGTACCTTAAGGTGTTACCTTAATTGAAGAGTGATGGTACAGTCTCACCATGTGGAAGCTTTCCTTTCTTAGCGGGTGTGCATCGTGTTTGTAGCACCCTCCATGGATCATCTCTTATGAGCTACGTCTTCATTGTGTAAATTGTTAAACTTCATGTGTCTCTCTCTTTGTTTCTGATGTGAGTTTATCTCAGAACTTCCCAGGTCAATATGGAAAGTTTTCCTGCAGGGGTTAGTCCAACAAAATATCCAATATCTACTATAGCATACTATCGGCTCAAAAATCAACCTAGACACCATGTCTAATTTGATTTAGGAGGGCATTTTAACCTAAGCACCATGCTTAATTTAAAATCCCTTGGAAGTAAGATCATCATTCCTAAACTAAGCACCATACTAATTTAAGAGATAAATGAAACTACTCCAAACCTAGACATATACTAAAGCAAATAAAGGTAGCATGAGAGCATTTATAGAGATCTACTCAAGTGGAGATGAAGTAGTGTGATTAGTATTTAACAAATTGAGCATGTCTCAAAGGTAGGGACAACCAACATAGCAACATGGCAAAGGATGTTTTTATGTAAATTACTCCCCCAAGCTTGAATTTTGCAAAATTCAAGATTGGATGAATTTAATTCAATGTTGCATGATGATTGGCTCGGCATATCTTGCGTTTGTCATACCTCGGATCTTCTTGCTCCAATCCTAGAAAGGTTAGTGACAAGAATACCCGAAGGAATATTTTTACAATTATCCTTATATGCTCAATACGCAAGGTAATGTTGCAAATAATTAAAAGCTCATGTTATGATCTGATTAGTGCTTATTTTAGGACACCAAGCTTGTCCTTGGGAAACCATCAATTTATGTCGGCGAAGTGGTTTCCCCTTCCAACGCTGACCTATATCAAGATCAACTCAACGAGATCTGCAATATTTATTATAGACATATGCATCGACAACCAGCCTTTTGAAGTTTTTATAAATAGAAAGGAAGAGGGGGTTGGAGATCTCAAATGTGGTGACGTTGGAGAGACCAATGGATTGGGAAGATGTTGCATATGAGCATGGGGTAAACGAAATGGCTATGAAATAAATTCCATGCTCATTAATGTTATCTTCGTCTCCAATCTGAATATCCAGAGTTTTTCCTAGATTGGTCTCACCTATGTCCTCTTCTGTAGTTGGATGAATCTCATCTTCAAAGGGAGTCAAGAACTCACCATTTGAAATTGAGCCAAAGTCATAATCCATTAAGGCTTCTTCCTTATCCATCCATTATGCACATTCTAGCCATTTGGAACTTGTGATCGGGAAAGGGGGTATTAGAATTTTCTATGTGGCTTAGCTCTCCTTCACTTGATATGTCATCCTCGACTTCTTCATAATAGGAACTAGGACATTCTCTAAGAGAACCATTATTGCGAGGATTTGAATTATCCCTGCTTGAAGGTCTCTTATGGAACCAAAAGTCTAAACCATCAGCATCTGAAAGATTTAAGGTCGGAATTCCTTCCTCCCTTGGAGAATTTTGGGGTATTGATGGTTTAGGATCGATAGCTAAAGTTTGGAATTGAAGTGGTTGTGATCTGGCTATTGAAACTTCTTCTTCTTGTCTAGGAACTGGTTCTATCTCTTTCTTAGGGATATAAAAGCTAGGAGACTTTCCGCTCATTAAATCAATCAAATTCCAAGCTTCACTAGCGGATAGGTGGTGGAAAGATCCTCCAGAGGCCGCATGAAGGGTTTTCTTATTTTTCCTACTAAGGCCCTCAAAAAAGTGAATTAGAAGAACTTCTTCTAGAATAGAAAGCTTTGGGCCAGTGAGAGTAAGGTTAATAAAGCGTTCCCATGATTTGCCAAGAGATTCTTCTTCCAATTGTCTAAAAGAAAGAATCTCACGCCGAAGTTCCACCACTTTGGAGATTGGAAAACATTTAGAAAGAAAACTACTATATAACTCCTTCTAATCTCCATGAACACTCCTTACTTTGAGTTTGAACTAATGTCTAGCTTTTCCTGTTAAAGAGAACGGAAAGAGCTTCCATTTAAGGGTCTCATCGGACATGCCTTCTATGTGAAGGAGGTCACAGACTCGATAAAACTCTCTTAGGTGTGTGTATGGGTTTTCCTCACCTTCTCCTGAGAAAGGTTGTTTTTGAACAAATTCTATGTATTCGGGGTCTATCTCAAAACTAGATGCTATGATAGGCTTTGAAGATTTTAGTGGTTCGAGATGTGTGCCTGTAGGTCTATGAAATTCATAGATAGACATGTTTGAATTCATGATAGACCAGAGATCAAGGATTAGGTAAGAAGAAAGAATAGCAGAGATATGGCAAAAGATAAAAGGAAAAGTATATATATATAAATATATTTTAGAAAATGATTAAGATAGTTCGTAGTCAACTCAGCAACCGTTTCCCCGGCAATGGCACCAAAAATGCTTGTTGACACTTGCTAACACCACTTGAATACTAGGTTGTCATCCCCAGCATGGCACTAGAGTGTACTATGGTATTTATACGAACACAGATAATCCGCAAGCGCACGGATACTGTTGAAGCCTTTACCCGGTTAAAGGTTTTATCGTATCCACAGGGAAACGGGAGAACTCATCTACGCTCTAACTTAACCAAGATAAGTAAATGGGTGTAAATAGGAAAGATGGTAGAATCGAATAAGAACAATATTAAAGGTAAGATAACAGTGAGTGATAATATGGGATTAGAGAATAGAGCAATTCTAGTATATGGGCGATGGTAGCAGAATAGAGAGGATAACTATGGTTTCTCTACTTCAAAGGGGTATGTCTATGTCTGGGACGAACCACGTGATAAGAATACACCACAAAGGATGCTTATCCATAGGCCGATAAACCCTACCCATCCTGCTAACGAGAGGTGGACTACAGAGGACCAACATAACTGTCACCTACGCGGCCTACCACACGATCCAGCTAGACAGGGGATATCCACAAGTAATCTAGGTCTAAGCACCACGCTTACACCTATACTACAACTCTAACCTATAGGATCCTATAGATTAGAAGTACTCAAAAGAGTTGTGAACCAGAACATACATGATTAGTAATTGCATAATGAATTAGAAGTAGATTACCAGAGTCATCCCATGATCAAGCTTGATTAGAGCCTGATCATGGCGAAGTACAACCGGAGGAAGAACCGACAGGCCGGCCTCTCCTCTAATCCTCCTTCGCTCTCCATCTCGCTACTATCTAGATCTACTTTAGTTTAGATAAGAGAGGAGAGCTCTCATCTCTAAACCCTAGCTTTTGCTCTGTCTATGAATAATGAATAATGATCAAGGGGTCGCCTCCTCCAGGGGCTAGGCGGTCTGGTTATATAGTCCCCTCAAGTGAATCTGTGTCGTCGGATCAAACCGACATTGATTGAATGGTTATTCTTGATCCTTTAGGTCTGTGGAGCGTAATCCGCAAAGTTGAACGTGATTGGCCAAAATAGGTGGGTGGGCACCCTAAGGACTTGGGCGGGTGCCCTGTCCCTAAGCCCTCTCGGCTTCCGCTTTGTTCTCGTGGCTTCTGGAGTCTTCTAGATGTAAGATAATTGCGCGGCACGTTGATATCTCTATGTAATCCCGACGTGTGGGCCTTTCTTCCTTATTTCCTGATAACCCCCTGCAGAAATAGACAAACACCAAAACTCGTGGAATTCTATCAGATAAAACCCTAAGTCTAGATGTTGGTTGCATTTGGATCCTTTTCTTTGTTTATTTGCTGATTATATTTGGTACTTAAGGACCGTCAACAACCATATCAAATCCACGTTGGACCTCCCGATTGCATCTCCCAAAACTTAGCTTGTGTAAGGCCATCTTTTGCTGCCTAATCTTGGAATCTTTTGCTTTACAAATCATGTAACTCCCTATCATCTAAATGTTTAATCTGTGTAGCGTTTTTACCTTTGGAGTTTGCTTAATTCATTTCCAACCTCCCCAAGTCTTGGGATGCTTATCGGCTTGGATCTTATGTTCCTACCCAACATGACCACATCTCATAAATTAATTGTTAGGTAATGACCTTGATGGGCATAAGGCATACCCATTTATGTGTTGTGTCGTGTTCTCATCCTTTAACCTTCTAGTTGTTACCTCCAAATCTTGCTGTCATCTTTGCTTGCTTAATTTTGTCTTGCACATGATCCTTGTACATGCAAGACCTACCTATGTCATGTGAGATTTCACGTTGGTGGTAAGGTCAATAATATTATCATGATTAACGATTAACGGTGCCGTGACAAAACTGAGAGCATCCTGTGGCTGCAGACACAAGGTCGTGCTGCTCGGCATGCACTGGTATCGTGGTTGCTAGTCATGATCTATTATAGAACTACACCACTGTGTTATCTCCTCATGAGCTTGTCCTTGGTTATCAATCCTTATGTCCAATCAGAAGATCTATATCAGAGTTATGTAATAGGACTTCCTTCTAAAATTGCTAAGAAGATAACCTTTGAAGAATACGTTACCAACATAAACCTTAGCAGACTGCAAGGGGTGGTAGACAAGAGACTCTATTTGCTACCCATGTAGCGATATCAGTCGTTTAGTTAGTAACTTGTGCCATCCACTGTTGAATCCAAAAGGGCACACAACACTTAAAGTTGGACAAGTTATCGATTAGACAATAATTGATCCCAAATCTTGATCATGGTGATCACACAGTCATAATCAACCATTTCTATTGTAATCTCTCCTTAACTAACTTTGATCTTGACTGCCTATATACGCATCAACTACAATTGTTGCCACCAGGAAGAAAGTTTTGGAACTTTTAGTGTTGAGAGACAACTGGTTAGTTACCAATAAGAAAGTTAATCTCCAGCTAGATAATGACTCTTTAGTAGCTATAACAGCTATGTCTCATAGACCGCTGTTCAGCAAAGAAGATAACGAGTCGATCTTCCTTCCCCAAACCCGATGTTGTCAAGTCAATTCCCTCTTGGACAATCACACCTATAGTACTAGATGCTATATCTAGGTCACAAGCTAGAGAAAACCACATCCCTAGTCTCGGTTGGCATCATCATGCGTGTGGTGTTAGCAAAGGTTTTGTTTTGTTTGGATAGCCATATGTTGCTTGTTTGTGCTAAATTGTGGTTAATCATGAGAAGACTCTTGGATCTATATACACACTAACAGTTCATGCATAATGAAGCTAGTTTGCGTGGTGTGAACTGAACCAAGATGAACCTTTGGATGACCAATAAAAGACTCCTTTCACCCTTGGACACCTAGCTGTTACCCTATCATACAACCAATACTTGAGCAATCTAGGTGTTCTACTAGTCAAAAATAAATGGAAGGGTATTAAACAACAAATCTTAGAATTACTATCTTAGAGCTATTGTTTGATCCTAGAAAGGAGTCCTCAATCTCAAAAGTAGTCTCACCAAGCTATTCTGCTACAATGCAAGTCGACCTAGAACCTACTAAGTCGTTGCTTAATGATGGAAAATTGTAGTTGACTTGCTTGGTAGTAGCTTGTTTCCCTAGTTCGGTGAATACTTGCAACTTTTGTTGTCTTTTAGACCTTGCTATCGCCCATCTTTAACAATGCCTATCTAGTACTAACATCCTTGGGTATCTTCTATGTTCCTTTTACCCAAGAGGTTGTATTGATACAACCCAGTTAACTGTTAACACTTGGAGCCATGAAATTCCTTGAATGGTGAGCATTGACTTGATAGACTCAGATAATACAGTGTTGTTATCACAGAAAGAGAACTGCACACATGGAACCATATGTAGCTTTCCATTGATTGGCATCTCAGTGATTAGACCTTATGACCAAAATAGACATCGTTTGTTGGTTAGATGGTTTCTCATAACCTCAATGGATGTTTATCTAGTTCATGATCTCATCCCCTGCGGAAGGTTGTACTCAAGCCATTTTGGTAGAGCACTGCATTTCAAGCTTTGTGAACATAGACGGAAACATTGCAATGAGTAGTTTACTCTGCTCCGAACCATCATACATTGGGAATGAAGTACATGTGATAGTGTTGTCTTGAATTCCTCCCAAAGTAACAATGCTTCATGTAAGTCAATGAAGGAAATTCCTTAGACAAAAATTCACTATGAAGAACAAGTATGAGAAAGTGCCTTGACCAAATCAGCCTCTCTGATGCTCGGGGATAAGTAGTTGACCGCTATCGCCAATGTTGGAAGTTGAATAACATGCTTCTCTACCCTTGGAAGTCTTTCGCCCTGAATCTCGGGACGAGATTCTTTTAAGGGGGAGGGTTGTAACACCCCAGGTGTTTGCCACGAGTTAGACTTTAGGTTTTGAGCTCAAACATGCCAAATCAATGGCGGTGAAGATGTCCAAGTCAATCAACAAATGTAAGCTCAAGTAAAACTTAGAGAATGCACCCTTGCTTACATATAGGCTCTTTTCAAAGTGCATGCTTGGGTGATGTTATAGAACCTCTTTCATGTGTCCCACATCCATCGCGACCTATAGTGATCACTCAAAAAGTTTCATGACGTTCGGAATCAAAAGGTCACATGAAATGATAAGTTACATGCTTGTTGGAATGACCTTATTAAGTAAATGGAACCATGGATCATCAACCAAACCTTGCAACCTTGCCCAAATGACTCTAGATGAACTGTAGAACAAAAGTCATGAAGGGTTCATGTTGAGCTTGTGCCCGGAAAATGCCTCAATTGCTCTAAAACCTTAAATCAACCTTTATCAAGTTGCTGCTTTGACCAAAGTAAAAGTTTGACTTTTATACTAGTTCTGAGATTTGACCTTAAATGAAAGTTGTAGATTAGCTTCTGCAGAACAAACTTTGTTTAATGGTCAAGAGCTAGTTTGGTACCTAACCTAGTCAAATTGAGCTTACAAGATTCAATGCAGTCCTCAAAGTGCTCAGTTTTAGGTATCCATGTTGGGAGCCTTGTATCTTCCTAACCAGGCCAAAACGATATAAGATCCCTTAATACAAGTTGTAGTATAGTTTGTATGCTACAAACTTTGTTAAAGTGACTAAGTCTGAATCATCTTCTAAGCATGTCAATTAATGGCCACAAGATTGAATCTGCTATAGTTTCCAGCACTTCGAGTTTCTAAGTCTGGAATCGCAGTTCATCACGTTGGCATTTCGCGTTCTCCAAATTTTACTAAACAACTTGTTTGGGTCCCAAAATAGAAGTTCGAGTACATGTTGTGGACAAGAGCATACCAAAAGATGACACCAGTTTGACTTCGTTTTGGTCATCAATTTTGAGTTTTGTTAATCATTATCAATTCATTAACACTCATAGATTGGCATCAAATTATCAAATAATGTATAATGCTAATGGCTGTGAACCTTAAACAGGAAATGTAGAGTGGGCCGAGTAGAGCAACCTTCGTTTTTGGCCCAAAGTCCAAATCGGCCCGTATAGAGTCCAAAATAGCTTACCACGCTGACCACTTCATCGCACGATACGTGCTCGGCGGAATGCCTCAATGGCAGGACGCGTGGAGAGCGCGTGGCAGCGCTACAGAGCCGGCGCACCACCATTGACGACATCTGGCCTGCGCATTTGGGTGCCCCTCCATATCCCGAAGTGGACGCCTAGCCCCTCCACTCCCTCCGGCTCACTCTATGCCTCTCCCACTCACTCCCCACTACTCTCCAGTGAGCTCCGGGAGGGTCGCCATGGCCACCATGGCCAAACGAGCAGAGAGCAGTGCCACAGCAGGCGTCACTCCCTCTTCACCTCTTTGCAGCTCTACAACAAGCCTAGACCTCCGTGTCGCCAACCCCGCCGCCGTTGGTCAGCTGCTGCTCAAGCCGGCCCCAAGCCCGACGTCTCCTCCCTCCGTGTCTCTTCCCTAAAGAGAAGAAGCCAGGGACCTCGGGTTAGAATATGAAACAACTCAGGGTTCCAAATGCGAAGCCAAGACTCATATAAATAGTGTCTGTGGGCTGTGGCGTGATTCGTGGAAAATCGAGGGTTCCGAGGCCAAAGTGTTTTCCTTTTGTGTTGTTTTTGCATATTTCATGGATGAATTTTGGAAATGCATAATAATTCATAGAAAAGTCATAAAATAGCAAATGTGGACTTTTTGGAATCCATGTGAAATTCTCTATGCATGGACATGATTTACATGGTTTATAATATGGCATGGTTTAGTTCCAGTTTTATCCTTAAAAATAGATTTATGCAGTTCGGTTTTAATTGCTTGTTATTTTTGTCTTTTTCATAACCACTGTATTATTGCTTCAATAAATATAAAAATATTGTGACATGATTTACATATAATATTTGATGACTGGTGAAATTTCCACGAATTTAGGCATGATAGAGTAAGAGTCATAAACATAACAAATGCCCTGTGTTGCTTTGCTCCTATTCTGAGTAGATCTACATGTTTATATTGTTTGGCTCAGTTGGGTTGTGAATCATGCCTTGATGAAATTATATATGTTGTAGTAATTTTCATAATATTTCTAGAAAGGTAAATAGCACAATTTTTGGTTAAGCATATGTTTAATTATAGTATTTTAAACTATTGTTCCTGTTTCTGTCTAAACCCAGACAGATTTGCATTGTTTGTTATGTAAGTCCTTGTTAGCGGTAGATTTAGCTCTAAATGTTTATAACACAATTGTTCATAATTTAGTAAGCTTTCTAGAAAGTATATAACCATAATTTATGGGCATGTGAAACTCAAGCTATGGCTGTTTAATATGGTATGATAGATTCTGTCCATGTTTTGAACACAGATGTCTTCATAGGGCTTGATAAATGGTTTATAATTGTAAAAAAAAATCTAAAAATGGAAAATGTTGTTCTAGTACAATTCTATGATATTGTTGTATCATGTTAATATATAATATGGTCATGTGTTTGAAGAAAATATGATTTGTATATTTATCTTGCTCTCACATGGTTAATTGCAATAGCAAATTGTCTTTTTCATTGATGTTGATATCTTTATTCAAATGCAGTGAAATTTATACAGTGGACTATGGATAGTATTTTGAAGCTACTTTAATTTTGGTGGAATTTATTGAGCACTTCTGTTATATGTTCTTTAATTCACCTTATTATCCAAATAAATTAAGAAATGCATTAAATAAATTTATTTGGTAATGACCACTATGTTTTCTAGTGTTCTTTAGATATGTGCAAACTGTTTGTAACGATGGTTTTGTTAAAATGCATGTTTGAAACATAAGTTAATAATTAATTGTTTGCAATTGTTGTTTCTGGACAGTTTCTGGAACAGCTTGGATTAGAATATATAAATTATGTTGTGGGAATCTTGTTTATAGAAACGTTGTAGATAATTTACTTATCTAGCTGCTGTTAAAATTTGGTAGTATTTGGCCTTGTGGCTTGAGAGTTATGTCTGTTCAAAAGTTTGATTTCCAGAAATGGCTGCTCTCTGTTTGTCAGGGACAGATTCTGGAACTTTATAATTTCAACCAGCTTAAGTTGAGAATCATGCTTTGATGTCTAAATATCAAATATAGATAATTTCTTATGCTTCCCAGAATGTCTTCTTGCATATCTTTTAGAGTTGTGTAGCTCTAGTTATGATTTATTTTCTCAGCTGCTGTTAACAGTCCTAAAAATGGCAGATTCCTTTTATTGTTGTTGCTTGGTATATTGTTATGTATGACTCATGTCTTTGATAATAGCCAAGTTAATACACCTGAGATCTTGTGAAACATGTATGCCATGTCTAATATGTTTAGTGTTGCATTCTTTGTTGTCTTAACATGTTGGTTGTATAATCTTTAAGTAAGCAATGAGGAGTGCTCAAGTATGTTTAGTGTAACTCTACTCTTGCCTTGCTTCCTGTGTGTGATGCATTGTCTATTGCACTTCTACATGTTCATACACTTGCATCTTGCATCTCATTTAGGTATGCTAAATGAACCACGTGAAGGACATGATGGTCGACCTATCGGGATGATGGAAGGACTACACAAGTGTTGTGAACTTGGATACCGTCAAGATGGTGCAAGCTAACTTAACTAACTTGTGTCAGATTCAGGCAAGCCCCGAAGCATTCTAAGTCTCCTACCCTCTCTTTTTTATAAAAGCACAAGAGTATAACTTTGTATGATGCACTAG
>NC_012872.2:41899558-41905470 GCF_000003195.3 Sorghum bicolor
GTAGCAAGGATGTGCGGGGAGTCAATGGCATAAGCCCAAGGTGTCAGGTTAGAGTCCTGCCCTTGCAGATTGGCTGTCCCTGGGGTGCGGCGCTGGACAGACCCGCGGCTTGGTCCGGAGTTGTGCTAAAGGTGATCCGAGCTGCCCTCATGAGGTATGCTTGGGTGAGTGCTAGGAATACCCCTCCAACTGGTTAGGAATCGATTCGAATCGCCGTCTCTCCCGGATAGTTAGAACTTGACACGAGCAGCGGCAACGTAGATACACTAAATGAAACTTAATGGTTATGATGAGGATGATGATGGCTACATGATAAACTGGATATGGTTATTAATGTGATGCTTATTAATCAAGTGATTGCTATAGAATAGGTGCAAAATCTAGCTATGGTAGCTTAACCGAACTTGATGCTAAAATATTGACTAAAAGGTTGAAATAAGGACTCATGATAGTAATGCTCTTTTGGCAAAGTTATGCTATGCAACCAACTCCACCAAATAAGCCTTGCATATCCTTGAGAGTCTTTTATTTCTCTCCTGGCGGGTAAGTCTAGCTGAGTACATTCGAGTACTCAGGGTTTATCCCATCATGTTGCAGGTGAAGTCTTCAATCTGCTAAAGCTATTGGCTAACCGCCGGTGGGCTCGGCGATTCTATATAGTGTTCTTATCTACATGCTTTTGTCGGAGAATGTCACTTATGCTAGCAATGTATTTGGAACTTATGTTATTGTAATCATTTGAAAGCTATGTTGTTTTCTAATCGATTTGAAAAATCCAAACTTGTATTATTATTTGTGAACTCTTTTGTAATATTATTTCAGCTGCAAATCTCCATGTATGTGATGTGTATTTGCTTAATCATGCGATCTTGGTGTAAGGTTGATTTACCGAGGTCCTTTGTGACACTCGGCAGACTACCGGGTTTGTATAAGTGAGAGTATGCGTGTGTCAACGTGTTAAATGGGGACAGTCGTACTTAAACTTGTATAAATTGGGCGGTTCTATCACAATCTTGGTTGGAGTAGAGTTGCCCCCGTTCATGAGCTTGGGTCACGTCTTTTGACGATCCAAATTTTGGGCACTCTACAAATTGTCGATTATTGTATTACCTTCCGTTTCTTTGGAAGAGATTTCGGTATTTATTGGAAGGATCTTGCCAACCGTTTGCGTTTCCACGAGCGGTGCTCCATTGACTTAGGTTTCTCCATCGGGGGTTACCAACGTCATGTTTTCTAGAATTTGATCTTGGGGCAACATGTCGTTGGAAAGTTTCAGGGGCATTCTGCCAACATCCATCACCCCACTCTGAGGCTTCTCCATAAGTGGATCGCTAGTTTGTTCTTTTCAAGAGATGATACGCATCTTACTTATGACATAGAGTTCAAGTTACTTTATGCTACGCTCCAAAAGATTAAGGTTGCACCGGTTGTTGAGCTTGTTAATCATTGGTTGCATTCCATTAATACTTCAACTGCTATCATGTGCACATCTCTTATTACTCGCCTTGCTGCAAGTGTTGATCCCCATGCTGCTAATACCATTATTTACATCACTACTCCTCGCATCATGATTAATGAATCATATCTTTTGCATGCACATGTGATTAAACGCGATGAAACAGGTAAAAAGATTTTATATTATTTTTTGGAATATACAAACAAGATCCAATTACCTAACCCGGATCTCGCTCTGTATAATTCCCGATCACTCACCTTCATCCTCATTAAGAGGGAAGGAGGACGCAGGAGCTCTGTTTCTCGCAGGAACTCACGGAGGAGGGAACAAGAAGAGCAGGCAGCACAAGCAGCAAGGGCAGCACAATCAGCACCATCCGCACAGCCAGCACAGCACACTCCACCACCAGCTATGCTAGGGATGGGATGGACCCCTGCTATACCTGCACCCGGATTTACCCCTTGGTTGTAGGGGCATGGTTCCATGCAGGAGCTGATAAGTGATTGCGGTCATTATGTTGACGTCAGATCTGGTGTCGTAGAGTGTCTTCTGAAAAGAGTATCCGTTGATTGTGCACTTGGTGCTTGGAACACCAGGGTCGTCCATGTTCATCCGTTAGGTGCATCATTTGATTAGGTGTGGACCTTGACATCTGCATCTCTTGATACGGTGTCACCCATGTACTTCGTTTGTCCAGCAGTTTGAGGTGCAGCATTGGCAGCATCCTGCTCAGTGTGTTTGTGCTCGTAGATCTAGGTCCTTCACATGGTGGAGTCTGGGAGTTGTAAAACTCCTCATGTTTTGCTTGAAGTGTACCTGTTCATAGAGACAAGGCAGAGATCAAGTGCATGGGCCCTGTTTGTGGAAAACACCAACAGAACCAAAAGTGTATTTGTTCTTCTCTAACCATAAGCATAGTGAGCAAGACAAAGTTGATGGATCATGAGTGTAGCATTTGTCAGATCAGATGGCTCAACCTAATGGAAAGATAATCTATCTATATTTATGTTTTGTTTATATCTTCCAAACATTGAATGTGCAACATATTAACTTATATGATTAGGAGTGTGGGATCAGGAAGGTAGTACTATAAATAAAGATTAAAGGACTAAACATGTTGAATTAATTGGGTTGGTTAATTTGGAGTTACAAATCATACATGTTTGTCTCTGTATTTTATGTGAACGCCAGAACCAAGGAGAAGCTTATAAAAGTGATAGTCAAGTACCTTAAGGTGTTACCTTACTTGAAGAGTGATGGTATAGTATCACCTTGTGGAAGCTTTCCTTTCTTAGCGGTTGTGCATCGTGTTTGTGGCACCCTCCATGGATCATCTCTTTATGATGAATGAGCTATGTCCTTCTTGTGCAAATTGTTAGACTTCATGTGTCTCCTTTATCTCCAATGTGAGTGTGTATCTCAGGACTTCCCAGGTTGATATTGAAAGTTTTCTTGCAGGGGTTAGTCCAACAAAATATTCCATATCTACTATAGCATACTATCGTCTCAAAAATCAACCTAGACACCATGTCTAATTTGATTTAGGAGGGCATTTTAACCTAAGCACCATGCTTAATTTAAAAATCCTTTAGAAGTAAGATCATCATTCCTAAACTAAGCACCATGCTTAATTAAGAGATAAATGAAACTACTCCAAACCTAGACATATACTAAAGCAAATAAAGGTAGCATGAAAGCATTTATAGAGATCTACTCAAGTGGAGGTGAAGTAGTATGATTAGTATTTAACAAATTGAGCATGTCTCAAAGGTAAGGACAACCAACATAGCAACATGGCAAATGATGTTTTTATGTAAAGTACTCCCCCAAGCTTGAATTTTGCAAAATTCAAGATTGGATGAATTTAATTCAATGTTGCATGATGATTGGCTTGGCATACCTTGCGCTTGTCATTCCTCGGATCTTCTTGCTCCAATCCTAGAAAGGTTAGTGACACGAATACCCGAATGAATATTTCTACAATTATTTTTATATGCTCAATACACAAGGCAATGTTGCAAATAGTTAGAAGTTCATGTTATGATCTGATAAGTGCTTGTTTTAGGACACTAAGCTTGTCCATGGGAAACCATTTATCAACTCAATGAGATCTGCAATATTTATTATAGACATATGCATCGACAACCGCTCTTTTAAAGTTTTTATAAATAGAAAGAAGGTTGGAGATCTTAAATGTTGTGATGTTAGAGAGACCAATTGATTGGGGAGATGTTTTATATGAGCAAGGACTTGGTGAGGTATTTATGAAATAACTTCCATGCTCACTGTTGTTTCTCTCATTCTCAAACTCCAAGGATGATACTTCATGAATGCTTAAAATTCGTCTAGGATTGTCTCTCAAGTTTATTTTATCCATCCATTCAATGGTGATAGCACATGGATTTTTAATGCCCTCTAGCCATTGATGTTGCTCTTCTCGATCCTCCTTGTGGTCTTGGTAACTCTTATGCATGGGATGTCTAGAGAGATTCATAGGATCATCGGGAGGTTCAAGTGAAAGAGCATAGTAGAAATTATTAAGCTCAAGGATGGGTTGGATAGCCGAATCATGGGATTGAAATGTTTGGAAATTGGCTATTGAAACTTCCTTTCCTCGTCTGGGAGATGATTCCTTCTCTATCTCTAGGATTTTTCTATGAAGACTAGTGCAAGAAAGATGTCCATGAATGAAGACATACCTTGCTTTACTAACAGATAAAGAAAGAAAAACTCTACCAAAGGTTATATGATTAAGACCAATGTGAAAATATCGAGAAAAAACATGGTCTTGTAAGGCTAGGTTTAAATCAAAATTTATAGAAAGATTAAAAAATTCCCTAGGTGTAGCTAAAAGTTCATTATCTTCTTGATTAAAATATAGGACCTCAGCTATAGAAAAGGGTTGGTTTTGACCTATTGTAATCAACTCCGGACACAGATGAAAGGTCCTAATATGGCTAGAGGGGGGGTGAATAGCCTATTTAAAAATTCTACAAACTCACTAGAGCAAGAGGTTAGTAAATAACAAAGCGAAGCTTTTTGCTCTAGCTCTAAAGGGGTGTTTACAAGCCACCTACCCAACAATTCTAGTTGCTAAGAACACTAACCACACAAGAACTAAGCTACACAAGGCAAAGAATGCAACTAAACTAATTACACTATTTTGCGGTAAGTAAGGATAGGATGAGATATTTATACCGCCGTGTAGGGGATGAACCTATCACCAATATAAACAATCAAGCACCGGGAGAATGCCAATCAAACACAATTGAGACACCGATTTTTCTCCCGAGGTTCACGTGCTTGCCGGCACGCTATGTCCCCGTTGTGTCGACCAACACTTGGTGGTTCGGTGGCTAAGAGGTGTTGCACGAACCTCGTCCTCACTAGGACACCACAAGAACCTACCCACAAGTGAGGTAGCTCAATGACACAAGCAATCCACTAGAGTTACCTTTCAGCTCTCCGCCGGGGAAGGTACAAGACCCCACACAATCTCCGGAAGATGGCCACGAACAATCACCAACTCGTGCCAATCCTCCTCCGCTGCTCCAAGCCGTCTAGGTGGCGGCAACCACCAAGAGTAACAAGAAAAACTGCAGCTAGAACGATCCCCAAGTGCCACTAGATGCAATCACTCAAGCAAATGCACTTGGAATCACTCCCAATCTCACAAAGATGTATAATCTATGAAGGAGATGAGTGGGAGGTGTTTTCTTAGGCTCACAAGGATGTCAAGTATGTTAGAACACCAAGAGGGTGAGCCCCAAGCCGGCCAAACACGTATAAATAGCCCCTCAAACAAATAGAGCCGTTGGCTCTTTCACTGGGCGAAAAATGGGGTCACCGGACGCTCTTAAAGGGGCACCAGACGCTCAACACCTGCGTCCGGTGCTCCGACGTCAGCCGTGTGTCAGAATCTAACGGACACCTGCAGTGCACCGGACGCTGAGTAAGTTCCGGTGCACACCAGACTCATGCGCAGAGAGTTCCACAAACCTGCGGGTCACCGGACGCAAGCCACCAGACGCATCCTGAGCGTCCGGTGCTCACCGGACTCATACCCAGAGAGGTTTGCAAAACGCGCGGACACCGGACTCAGACCACCGGACGCTCCAGCTTGCGTCCGGTGCCTGGCGTCCGGTGCCTAACCCTAGCTGAGCCAGGCAGCCTGCATACCGGACGCTCAGACACAGCGTCCGGTTCCTCTGAGCCAGCGTCCGGTGAGTGTTCCTCAGCGAGAAACACTCCCGCGACTTCTCCAAAAATTCCCACCGGCGCAATAGAAAATATGCACTTCATTTTCTCGAAAAGCACCGAATCCATCCTCTCTCTACCCTTCAAACTCCACCTCCTTCTCAAAGTGTGCCAACACCACAAAGTGTGTACCAACAAGTGTGCACGTGTGTTAGCATTTTCACAAACATTTTCTTTGAAGGAGTTAAGTTAGCTCACT
>NC_012872.2:41905570-41982914 GCF_000003195.3 Sorghum bicolor
AAAGAAGGGGATTGCTAGCCCGTTCTTCGACACGGCAGTCAGCAGGACTGCGTCCCTTAATAGACCACAGGTGATTTTGCCCCTTTAAGTACGGCTATCTATCCTAAATGTGATCACACCCTCTGTGATGTCTTGATCACCAAAACCAAAACCCTAAGCAATACCTTTGCCTTGATCTCCATAGGGTTTTGTTTTTCTCTTTCTTCTTTTGCATGTTGTGCACTTGATCATCTTGTGGTCATCACCATCATCACCATGATCATCACTTGCTCCATCACTTGGCATGTACCAACCTCATTAAGTCTACACACACTTAGTATAGAGGTTAGTACTAGGGTTTCATCAATTATCCAAAACCAAACTAGGGCTTTCAACAAATCATAATTAGGGGCAAAGAAAGGACTTGTTGACTCCCATGGTCTATGGTTGGTCTTCGAAGGTGCAAAAAATTCAATAATAGGTGTAGCATTTGAGTTATCCACAAAGATGGAAAAAATAAAAAGATAAGAGAATAAAAGTATAAAAGTATAATACAAGATAATAGCAAGACTTAAAGTTATCTCAGCAAACCGTCTTTCTCCCCGGCAACGGCGTCAGAAATGCTTGTTGATATTTGGTAACGCCATCAGGAAATGATCCGCAAGCGCACAGATATCCGTGAGCACTTCACCCGGGAGGTTATCTAGAGTATCGTATTTATATTTTTACCACTAGGAGAAAGCGTGCATTTGACTAACCAAATCTATTGCTACTACCCTTTAGGCTACAAAGAATGTTTCTCGATGTGAGCGATGTATAGAGAAGACTACAACCGTAGTCTCGTTCTAACCTTGGTAAGGATGATCTACTGTTCTACCGGGGAAGCTCACGGAATCTAGACACCACAGAGGATGTTCGACCTGCACCTATAACCCTATCGATCCTACTAACGGGATATGGTCTGCAAAGGTAACTCGGAAATGTCACGTTCCTCGCTACTACCACGGTCCAGCTTGTCAGGGGATATCTATGAGTACCCTAGCCCAAAAACCACGTTTACGCTAGCAATGATTACTCTAAACTCAACCGGAAGAGATTAAAGTAAACTCATAAACCAAAGAACAATAAAACAAGAACTTCCTAGGATTTAGAAGTCGAATTACTGAAGAATCCTAGGAGCAAGCCTCAGGTTAGGAGACTTGATCCCGCAGGTACAACCTCGGAGTAGCACCGACAGGCCGGGCTTCCTCCGATCTACATCTCCACTCTATCTCTCTCAATCTAGTAGAAACTAGAAGAACTGATTCTACTTACATTGGATGTTAAGCCAAAAGTCTATTTAGAGGAGAGGTTATCCTTTGAGGGCACCTCTCAGCTCTATGATGAACTTGTTCTCCTCCAGGGGCCAGGGGGTCTGGTTATATAGTCCCTCCAAGTGAATATGGGCCGTCGGATCAAACCGACATTGATTGAACGGTTATCCTAGATCCTTTAGGTCGGTGGAGCGTAATCCCCAAAGAGAGTCCTGATTGGACTCTGGGACAGGGCGGGCGCCCTAGGGGGGAGGGCGGGTGCCCTGCCCCCAGGCCCGTTCGCCTTCCTGTTCGTTCCCGTGGCTTCTGGATTCTTCTAGATGACAGAAAATTGCGCGGCACGTTAATATCTCTATGTAAACCCGACAAGTGGGCCTTTCCTCCATATTTCTTGATAACCCCCTACAGAAATAGACAAACACCAAAACTCGTAGAATTTTGTCAGTTAAAACCCTAAGTCTGGGTGTTGGTTGTATTTGGATCCTTTTATTTATTTATTTATTTGATGATTATATTTGGTACTTGATATGACCATGCCACCAAGCAAGATGTCACAAGCTCCAAGTCAAGCTACACCCACTCAAGTTTCACCTACACCGACACCAGCTCAAGTCATCGATGGACCAATTACACGTAGTCGTGCAAAGAAGCTACAACAAGAGGTCCACGCGCTACTTTGTGAGATTCATTTTAACATTAATGATAATTATATACTACCTAAGTGTTGTACCTTGATTGTACTCAGGTATATAGAAGAAGAGAAGGAAGAATCGGACCATGAAGAACGGACCAGTGCAAGTTCCAGAAGAAGTCAAAAACGGACCAGTGGAAGTCAAAAACGGACCAGTGAAAAGAATCTTCATAACTTTTTGCTCACAAAAGCTATGAAGGTCCATGAGCATTTTTTGGAAAGCTTGACGAGTCTACTTTCCAATGAATCTAGTGGCGACCAGTTTGGATACTCCATATTGCCTGCAGACCAGAATTAGTACAGACTGCTCAGAAGGTCAACAGTCTGTCGTGACAGAATGTTGGTACAACTTGCCAAGTAAAACTGTACCAAT
The DNA here is from genome assembly GCF_000003195.3 of Sorghum bicolor. Classification (NCBI taxonomy): domain Eukaryota; kingdom Viridiplantae; phylum Streptophyta; class Magnoliopsida; order Poales; family Poaceae; genus Sorghum; species Sorghum bicolor. The sequence continues at coordinate 41,907,927 of NC_012872.2, forward strand.
CTACAAAGTTTCGTGCTGGTTGGCATACATTGCTGGAAAGCCCTTTGAGTCTAGTTTCACACCCAAGAAACGGTTCATCATTTGGACTTCCCAATAAAAAGTTATGGTCAGTTTATTGGAAACTGCTCTGGAGGCCAACAGTCACGCGAAGCCACTTCGGGAATCCATTTCGAGGGGACCTTTCACATTGTCTTCCCTCAGAAACTCTATTTCGTTTTCATACCTATCTAGCAGGGCTGTTGCTAGTATAAATACCCCCTAAGACTCATTGTAATCTAAGACTTTGATAATTGAAATACGAACCCCTTTGTTCAGCTGCGTGCTAACAAATTCAGAGAGTGATCTCTACCCCTTTGCTCTTGTGATTTCCTCGCGGGATTACATAGGCGGCGGCTTCATCCGCTCCCAATTGGTGCTCCTACTCCCTTCAAGGTATTCCTTGATTGATTGTAGGCTGTGTTGGTTGGTTCCTTGAGAGTGTGGTTGGGCGAATCCTCTATTCAGGTTGCCGGTTAAAGACGGTGGTTGGCTTCGAGTTTTATTTGCCAGGTTGCACTAGTTATCGCTGCTTGCAGCAAGTTATCCGGCTGTTCTTCAGCTAGTTATCGGTGTTCATCCTACGTCGTGAAGATCGGGACAACGTGACGCATCATCTGGTATCAAAGCTTTCGTTACCACGGTAGGAATTTTATCCCTAGCTACATATATATTTTGCTTCGTCCTATCCACCAAAAAGCCAGAAAAATATATTGCTTAGACCTTTGTTTCAATCTGTTATTTTAGTGAGTTCGGTTAAGTCGCAGTCCATTAGAGTCTTTGTTATAGTTGCTGATCATTTATCCTTCGCGTGATCTTTGTGCCTCTTTTATATCTAAAAATCCCCACAAAAAAAAATCTCTATAGCCTATATCATCCTTTGTGTTAACTTTGATCCTATCTAGCTACTGGTTGTTGTTTTATTTCTGTCTTTAGTTGTGCAAGTATCATAATCTGATCCCTGTTTTTAGTTCTATATATATAAAAAAAAGTGTGTCAAAAAAAAGAAAAGAAAGTGCAAAAAAAAGTGAAGTGAAAAAAAAAGTTGAGAAAGGTTCAGAGAGAAAGTCTGAAAGATTAGTTGGTTTATGTGCACAAGTGCTGAAAGTTTCATATCAAGTTCTACAACCAGTTTGCTATCTTTGTTTGGTGCAAAACTTTGGTTGGGTCTGATTGCAACACTTGCATCCCAATCATACTCCTTGTTTGCATCAGTTCTGAAATTTCTTTGCGTGTGTGATCTATTTATACACTTCTAATCTTTTGATCAGCACTAGGCAGAGAACTTCTAGTTTGGATCGTTACTTAACTTTACAACAACTAGAATTCAGATTGCATTCCTTGTGTATTACTCCCCACCAAGCTCCACATAAAACCCATCGTAATCGGTACTCTCTGTTCTTGTATTCGCCTCGCCATCACTTTCAGTTGCCACCACACATTTGTTTTCCTTGTAATCTGCAGCAGAGGAATACATAAGAGCCTTGGTGGTTAGAGAGGTGAGTTGTGAGAGCCACCAAATTTCCATATTCCACAAATACAAATTATTTGTATTCAGCTAATCTTACAGGAAGATGGGTCGAGTGGACATCAAAGATCGTGTTACCATAGCACAATTTAATAAACTTCGACAAAGCATGGAAGAAAAGCAAGAGAGGTTGACACAAGATCTTCAGAATCTTATGACTGAAATCAGAAGGCATCGTCCACCTCATGATAGTGCAAGCAACCATATTGGAGATAGAGAAGATAGTGATGGAAGAAGAGGAGGTCGGAGGAACCAGAGGGCTGCACATGATAGAGGAAGAAGACATAGTCGAAGAAATGATGATGAATCTGAAGATGAGGCTGATGACAACCGCTTCCAACTCAGTTTTGGTCGCCGATGTCATAGAAGAGGCAACCATGAAGAAAGATTTGGCAAACTGAAATTTACCATGCCAAAATTTGTTGCTGAACCATCCACGAGGAATTTCTCTGGAGGAAGCAAATCAAACACAAAGTTTGCTGCTGAACCATCTACGGTGAAAGGCTCAAGTGGAGGCTCACGATCTAATTTTCAGGGTACTTTTAGTGGAAAGAACATTGCTGTATCAAGTTCAAAACCAGCAGCATCAACCACTACTTCAGTGGGTTCTACTTCCAAGAGTAGTGGAATTCAGATCTTCAAGTGTGGAGGCCATGGGAATATAAGTAAAGAGTGCCCCAATAATCAGGTGATCATTGTGAATGATGATGGAGAATTTGAATCAGCTAGTGAAGAGGGAGTTGAGAAGGAAGCCCATGGAGATGAGGACATTACTGGCTGCGAGTTTGAGCAAGGAGATGCTCTTGAGGTGACTCAAATCTTGAGTGTTCAGGCAAATGAAGCTAAAAATGGGCAGCAACACAAATTATTTCAAACTAGAGAAAAGATGCATAATAAAGAGGTGAAGGTGATTATTGATGGAGGGAGCTGCCATAATCTTGCTAGTCTTGAGATGGGTGATAAACTTGGCTTGAAGCTGCTACGACACCCTCATCCATATAATGTACAGTGGCTGAATGATTCGGAAGATATCAAGATTGGATATAAAGTGAAAGTTCCATTCAAGATTGGTGAATATGTTGACACAGTGGATAGTGATGTGGCACCTATGTCGGTGTGTCACTTGCTGCTTGGAAGGCCATGGCAATATGATCGATATAGCCAACATTGTGGGAGAACAAATCAGTTTACTATCAATCTAACGGGGAAGAAGTTTGTTCTGAAGCCTATGACACCCCAACAAATCATGGCTGAACATTTACAAAAGAAATCTGAAATTGTTCCAGTGAGTAGAGAGGAAGGAGAGCAAAAGAAATTGAGTGCCATCCACAATTCGGTGAGTGAGTGCCACAAGCCAAATTTGAGGGAGAAAAAGAAAGGAGAGGGAGAGAATTTAGTCATGCTAGCCACAAAATCTGAAATGAGAGAAGTGAGGAACAACCCCGAACAAGTGTTCTTTGTACTTGTATACAAAGACATTTTAATTTCAGCTAACGACATGACCTCTCTTCCTAGTGTTGTGTCTCATCTTTTGCAGGACTATGGAGATGTCTTTCCAGAAGAAACACCGGCGGGACTACCTCCAATTCGTGGGATTGAGCATCAAATTGATCTCATTCCAGGGGCTGCACTACCTAATCGACCACCATACCGAACCAATCCAGAAGAAACAGAGGAGATACAAAGGCAAGTGCAAGAACTTCTTGATAAAGGTTTTGTTCATGAAAGTTTAAGTCCTTGTGCTGTTCCTGTAATTTTAGTACCTAAGAAAGATGGTTCTTGGAGAATGTGTGTTGATTGTAGAGCTATAAATAACATCACTGTTTGCTATCGCCATCCTATCCCACGTTTAGATGACATGCTTGATGAATTAAGTGGTTCCACCATATTCACTAAAATTGATTTGAGAAGTGGATACCATCAGATAAGAATGAAAACAGGGGATGAATGGAAAACTGCATTTAAAACAAAATTTGGGCTGTATGAATGGTTAGTTATGCCTTTTGGTTTGACTAATGCTCCCAGTACTTTCATGAGATTAATGAACCATGTCTTGAGAGCTTTCATTGGAAAATTTGTTGTTGTCTACTTCGATGATATCTTAATTTACAGCAAGTCTATTGAGGAACATGTGAATCATATTCGGCAAGTTTTGGAAGTGCTTAGAAAGAAGAAATTATTTGCTAATCTTGAGAAGTGCAGTTTTTGCACAGACCATGTTGTGTTTTTTGGCTTTGTTGTTTCAGGAAAAGGCATAGAAGTGGATGAAAGCAAGGTGAAAGCCATCAAGGATTGGCCAACTCCAACGAATGTAAGTCAAGTAAGAAGTTTTCATGGCCTTGCTGGTTTTTATAGGAGGTTTGTGAGATATTTCAGTACCATCGCTGCCCCTTTGAATGAATTGACAGAGAAAGGTGTTGACTTTAATTGGGGAAAATCACAAGAAAATGCTTTTCAAGAACTAAAGAAAACTAAAGCACCATTACTTGTTCTTCCTGACTTCACTGAAACTTTTGAAGTTGAATGTGATGCTAGCAGAATTGGCATAGGAGTTTTTATGCAACAAGGAAAACCTGTAGCATATTTTAGTGAAAAACTACGAGGTGCTCAACTGAATTATTCTGTGTATGGTAAAGAATTATATGCTTTGGTACGTGTGCTTGAAACATGGCAGCACTACTTATGGCCAAAAGAATTTGTTATTCACTCTGATCATGAAGCATTGAAATACTTGAAAGGACAAGCAAAACTGAACCGTCGTCATGCCAAATGGGTTGAGTTCATCGAAACATTTTCATACATTGTGAAATATAAGAAAGTGATTCACACATTGTCAATGTTGCTGCAAACAATGGTAAAAAAGAACCTGAAGGTTTGGGAGGAATGCTTGCCACATGTGGAGTTTGCATATAACAGGGCAGTACACTCTACCACTAATATGTGTCCTTTTGAAATTGTATATGGGTTCAAACCTATTGCTCCGATAGATTTGTTGCCCCTTCCATTGCAGGAAAGAACCATTATGGAAGCGTCCAAGCGTGCTGCATACATCAAGAAGATACACGAGAAGACCAAGGAAGCAATTGAACTCAAGGCAGGACGCAAGGCTGCAAGTATGAACAAACATAGGAAGAAGGTGTTATTTGAACCCGGAGACTTGGTGTGGATACACTTGCGCAAGGATCGCTTTCCTCAGCAGCGCAAATCAAAATTGCTGCCACGAGGAGATGGTCCATTTCGTGTTCTTGAGAAGATCAATGACAATGCATACAAGATTGATCTTCCTGCAAGTTATGGTGTGAGCAACTCCTTCAATGTTGCTGATCTCTCACCATTCACAAGTGAAGACACTTTAGATTCGAGGACGACTCCTTTTCAAGGGGGGGAGGATGATATGACCATGCCACCAAGTAAGATGTCACAAGCTCCAAGTCAAGCTACACCCACTCAAGTTTCACCTACACCGACACCAGCTCAAGTCATCGATGGACCAATTACACGTAGTCGTGCAAAGAAGCTACAACAAGAGGTCCACGCGCTACTTTGTGAGATTCATTTTAACATTAATGATAATTATATACTACCTAAGTGTTGTACCTTGATTGTACTCAGGTATATAGAAGAAGAGAAGGAAGAATTGGACCATGAAGAACGGACTAGTGCAAGTTCCAAAAGAAGTCAAAAACGGACCAGTGGAAGTCAAAAACGGACCAGTGCAAAGAATCTTCATAACTTTTTGCTCACAAAAGCTATGAAGGTCCATGAGCATTTTTTGGAAAGATTGACGAGTCTACTTTCCAATGAATCTAGTGGCGACCAGTTTGGATACTCCATATTGCCTGCAGACCAGAATTAGTACAGACTGCTCAGAAGGTCAACAGTCTGTCGTGACAGAATGTTGGTACAACTTGCCAAGTAAAACTGTACCAATCTACAAAGTTTCGTGCTGGTTGGCATACATTGCTGGAAAGCCCTTTGAGTCTAGTTTCACACCCAAGAAACGGTTCATCATTTGGACTTCCCAATAAAAAGTTATGGTCAGTTTATTGGAAACTGCTCTGGAGGCCAACAGTCACGCGAAGCCACTTCGGGAATCCATTTCGAGGGGACCTTTCACATTGTCTTCCCTCAGAAACTCTATTTCGTTTTCATACCTATCTAGCAGGGCTATTTCATTTTCATACCTATCTAGCAGGGCTGTTGCTAGTATAAATACCCCCTAAGACTCATTGTAATCTAAGACTTTGATAATTGAAATACAGAACCCCTTTGTTCAGCTGCGTGCTAACAAATTCAGAGAGTGATCTCTACCCCTTTGCTCTTGTGATTTCCTCGCGGGATTACATAGGCGGCGGCTTCATCCGCTCCCAATTGGTGCTCCTACTCCCTTCAAGGTATTCCTTGATTGATTGTAGGCTGTGTTGGTTGGTTCCTTGAGAGTGTGGTTGGGCGAATCCTCGATTCAGGTTGCCGGTTAAAGACGGTGGTTGGCTTCGAGTTTTATTTGCCAGGTTGCACTAGTTATCGCTGCTTGCAGCAAGTTATCCGGCTGTTCTTCAGCTAGTTATCGGTGTTCATCCTACGTCGTGAAGATCGGGACAACGTGACGCATCAGTACTTAAGGACCGTCAACACCCCTCCGTCTATCCTTTCCTGTGCCTCCCCTTTTATAGTTCCAAGGGGAGACCTAGGTTACACGACGTAGGTGATAGAGTAGGGGTCGATAGGGGCGTGGTGCGCTGACCTACTAGAGGCTTCTATACCGGCGTGGCCTCGAGCCGTCTTGTTACTCAGTACTTGGGTGATGATTACGCGTGCTTCTGAATTCAGCTCCTGTGCGCTGTCCTAGATTGGCTTAACCATGGGCACGCCTATACGTCATGGCAGCAGCTGCGTCAGAATGGTTGAGGTGCTATCTTTCACCGCCTGACTCTTCTTTGGGAAGGGACGTGTTCGCTCGAGGGTCCGATGCCGCGCAAAGCCCTGCTGATCGAAGCGCTGACTTTGGGCATGTCGAGGGGGGCCGTGACATGACGTCCTGACTGTCTCACTGTGCTCGGCCACACTCTGACTCTTCTGAAGGGATAAAGCTTGCACCCTATCACGTTTCCCGTGACTGTCGGGTTAGGTGAGAACACGACAGACGCATTAAATGCACTGGTTCTCGAACCAGCGTCAGGCGGTGGACGACGTCCTTGCGCTCGAGGCCTGTCGATTCGTACGAGCCAGATCCGTATTCGACGGTCGCTGTTCAGTCGAGCCTCGTTCAATTCGCACGACCCTTTCTCCATGTTCAAGGCTATGGTTGTCATCGTGTTTTGCGTGCAAATGGGGGGCATCGAGTTAGGGGCCTCGATTCACATACGGGTCCTCTCGTTATGCGCATCGGTTAAGGTACCCCTTATTGACACCCTCGATAGTAGCCCCCGAGTCTCTATTTGAGCGCTAGCGCTCGAGTAGAGGCTCTCTCGTCCTTCGAGTTTCTATGGGGTCGCACGAGCGACCCCCGCGGGGGTAGCCCCCGAGCCCTTGGAGGAGTCTTTGACTGCTTCGAGGGTTATGTTGCCTTTTCTAATGGAACCCCTCTTGATTTCCCCCTTCTCCGAAAGTTATCCGTCATGGAAGAGGGACTTTGGGCTTCGATCGGCTGATTTCGCATCGGGGTCTTGACGTACTCCCGGTGGAGCGAGCGTCACTTACCCCAGGTCAAGCTCCTATCGGGTAATCCAAGTGAGAACCTGTGCCCCGTTCGAGGGGCTTAGCTGTAGCCCGGAGGCGTTCTCATAAAGCACGGTCGACGCGGTCGGGGTTACTGGTCTCGTTCGATAGAGTCCAGCGGCTCGCTGCCTCCGTCCATGGGGATTCCTCTCGACCCTTTTGCCCTTGCCTTGGTCATCCCCAGCGAGTGCTCGAGGCATACCTCATTTTCGACCCCTCGCTTGGCAACCCTGACTCTGGTACTCAAGGTCGACTGTCAAACCCATTCAGCGGGCCAGTCTGCGATCCCACAAGATTTTTATCATGACACGTGCGTACCTAATCTTGTAGGGGAAGAAGGATTGCGGCGGTTCACCTTTCCGCCCATTGGGCACGCTCTTTTAGGTGGGAGCCATTGAGGCACTGTGCCATTGGGGAATTCGTAGCGCCCTGTCAGTGGAAACGAGCAGGACCGTTAGGCGGCGCATTTACTAGGGGAGTTACCGCATTCGCCGGATCTGCCCGTTGGAGGTTGACCATCTATAAATATCGTCGGGGTCTCCTAGACCTCACTCCTTCCGCCTTCTGCCATCGTTCTCGCTATTGCTTCCTTTGCCATCTCCACACGCGCGCACCCTCGAGCCCATAGCAGCGGAGCTGCCTTCCTTCATCCCTCAGAATGGTGAGACTCGTTGCCGCCGACGACTGGCGCCCATCGCCGATGACGTAGCGCCGGCTGCTGGAGCTCGAGAAGGAGGGACTCCTGCGTCCCCGCGTTTCCTCGTTGCGGCCGGAGTGGATCACACCGGCGGCGGACCACTGGGAGCCAAGAACGCCCAAGGGGTACGTGGTGTCCTTCGCCAAGTTCCACCGCCACGGCCTCGGTTGCCCTCCGAGTCGCTTCATGCGGGCGCTCTGCCACCATTACGGTGTGGAGCTCCAGCACTTCTCGCCGAACGCCATCACCGCCGCAGCGATTTTTGCTGTGGTGTGTGAGGGCTATCTGGGCATAATGCTGCACTGGGACCTGTGGCTCCACCTGTACCGGGGTGAGCTCTTCCATGCCCCCGGTGGGGCTACAGGGGTGAGGAAACCGGTGCGGGCTGGCTGCCTCAACCTGGTGCTGAAGACTGGCAAAGCGGAGGAGCCTCGAGAGTACATTCCGGTGGGGCTGACGTCGAATCACACCCAGTGGGACTCCCAGTGGTTCTATCTACGGAACGACGATGATCTCTTCCCCGACTTCACCGAGCGCCTGATCTCGAATCGTCCGGACCACTAGAAATGTGGCATCATCCAGACCCATCAGTCGCGGCTCCGCCCCATCCTCAATGCCCTGAAGAAGTTGCGCGAGGAAGGTCTGACCGCCGCGCGAGGAAGGTGCGCTGTCCATCATCGTCGGGTGCTCCCGTTGATGTCTCGGCCGCTGAGGTGGACGAGATGGGTCCTGGCGTCTCATCCCGGGACCTCAAGGGGTGCCAGATGTCCAACGAGGCGCCTGCGGACGACGAGGTTGCTGCCAGGGTCAGTGCGGGTGTCGCAGGTGATTTCCAGCCTGAGCAAGTTAACAGTTTCCCCATGATGCGTGACAAGGGGTCGATCGACCTGGTGTTGACACTAGCTAACACTACTTGAATACTAGGTTGTCATCCCCAGCATGGTGCCAGAGTGTACAAAGGTATCTATAAATGTAAAGGCTCTCTAGAAAATAATCTATTCTATCCACAAGCGCACAGATAAAACACCTCATTGTAGCATTTCACCAGGATAAGTATTCCAGGTATCGTTATTTATAATTTTGCTTAAGAGAACAAGGGGTAAAATTAAGATAAGGACTAAATCTATCAAGGCATAGACTAGAGATAAACTTGCAAGAACATGATTACTAATGAGAAACTCGTCACACGGTCACTTACTTTGGCAGGGGGTAAACCATAAAGATAATGATAATGAATTATAAGTTCATGGGTAAATAACACAGCGATTAGAAAATAGACTACTCCTCATATATGTAGGTGACGTCGGATTAGCTAGAGAATGGATTCTAAGTTATCTTCTATCTACTAAGTCACAATCTACTCTAGTTATCTACAAGATCATATATAGCATAAAAGACTCTACATTCATGTATACGGAACATTGTTAAAGTAAATCAGAACATCGTAAGACTTACCCCGCAATACAAATTCTGCCTGTCCTATCGACGGAGGGTGGACTATATAAGAATCAACGAAGCTGTCACTATCGCAAACGACCACACGACCTGGCCAATAGGATACATTTGCAGGTAAATAACATCTAAGCACCACGCCCACATGTGATCTACCACTTAACTCCCTCGAGTCAAGAGCTAAGTGCTTTGCAAACTTATACGTAAACTCATTATCAATCATAACTATATCAAATATAGAACTAGAGCAAACTAAGAGCATAATAAATAGAGACATAATGCAATTAGAACAAAGTATTAGAGAAAGATATGAATAATACCAATCTTTATTACCGAAGATCCGAATCCAGAGCGTAGTGCTCTACTTCTCTAATTGCTATCTAATCAATCCTCTAAACTTGAAGGATTAGGGAGTAGCTAATTCTAATTCTCTGTGGGAGAGAAGTTCTAAACCCTAACTTTGATGGCTACCTCTGATAATGATTTCTCCTCTTCCCTTCTCTCCTCCAGGGGTGGAGAGGCCTTGGTTATATAGTCCTTTCAAGTGAATTTGGGCCGTCGGATCAAACCGACATTGATCGCACGGTTTTCCTTGATCCTTTAGGTCGGTGGAGCACGATCCAAGAGTTTGGTTCGGACTGGACCTGAGACCTGGGCGGGCGCCCTGCCCCAGAGCCCGTCCGGTCTCCCGTTCGTTCCCGTGGCTTCTGGACTCTTCTAGATTGAGGAAAATTGCGCGGCACGTAATTATCTCGATGTAAACATGACATGTGGGCCTTCTCTCCATATTTTCTGATAACCCCCTGCAGAAATAGATAAACACCAAAGCTCGTGGAATTATTTCAGATAAAACCCTAATTCTAGATGTTTGTTTCATTTGGATCCTTTTCCATGTTTAATTGATGCTTAAATTTAGTACTTAAGGACCGTCAACAAACTCCCCCAAGCATACACTTTGCTCGTCCCTGAGCAAACAGCTAAACTCAGACGGATCAGGAGTTGCTTCGATGTTTTCTTTCCTGATAGGCACACATGCTTTTACATAAAAATTCTTCTAGATTAGAGTGAAGTGTCATGGAGCTTAGTACCTGCACTTAAGTCTTAAGTAAGACAAAATAATTAAGTCAAGCACTATTCCTCCTATCAATACTTCACCTTTGTTCTAGAGTTTTTCATAAGTTTTCAAAATAAATCTCAGAGTTCCCAACAATGATTCTCTCAAATCTCTCTATATGTGGTATTTGTGTATCCTTACCAAAATGTCACTTACCTATAGCTAATGGAATATTTAAGTGGAGCTCATAGGAGTGAAAAACAGCTTATACATATATTGTCTAATCGAGCCAAGGATCCAAAGGAACTTAGCATATAATTAAATCAAGATGTGCATGTGTGGTGGAGTAAATGATAGTGATGGTAAAAAATGTATAAGTGATAATAAAACTTACTTCTCATTGCTCCTCATATTGCTACCTCTCCTCTTCTTTGATCTTTGCTTTGGGAGAACATGGGCTATCTCACTTTTTGTTAGGTGGGTAGTAGATACCCCTCATTCTACTGTCGGACACTTGTCCATTTTTTCCACTCAAGTGGGCATCTATGTACCCCTAATTCTACTCCGGACACTTGTCCATTTTTACCTCTCGTCTCACTCGTTTCTTTTTTCTTTTTCGAGGTTCCGGGCACTTGCTCCTTTTTATTTCCTCACATATTTTTGCATAACCCATGTCTCTTCTGCATTGAATCTTTTAGAGAGAGAGAATAACAATATTTGGGATAGTTGGTGATAATATTTTTAGTAATTTTAATGAATGGTGATGGATGGTGTAGTAGATGTGTGCAAGTGAATATCTTAATTTAACCACACGAAAAGCTCCTAAGGGTCTACACAGCTCGATCAAACTTAATGTGAAAGTAAAAGATGTTATAGCAAGTATGGCTGTGGTAGGTAGTTTGTAATGCTAGGAACTCATCATGTGATTTGTAAGTTTTCAAAATAAATCTCCAGAACTTAGTGTAGTAGGAACAAGATAAACAGCAGCTCAAACTTTATATATGTCCTTCTCTTACCTAGACTTTAGTTTTATGCCTCCCATAGATAGTAATTTTAGTTTTAGTAATTCCTGGAAGAACTCTAATATAAAAGCTAGGTACTTGAAAGTAAGCAAACAGAGTAACTGTTCATCATTTCCATCATGTATTTTGTTGGTCTTTTTATTTTTTCTAGAGATTAGACTTAACAGAAAAAATAAAGCATACTTATCTACACACTCTTTTTATTTTGTTTTCATGTTTATAGAATGCAGTAAATTAAAGCAAGAAAATATTTATTGGGTTTTCTAAGTTTTTCTCTTTAAGATAAAGAAAACACTAAAATAGAAAAGAATAAATAAGAAAAGCAAATAAAAACTTACTTGATAAATTGGAGAGGAACTCCCCCTAGCTGGATGTGGATGTCGGTCTTACTCGATGTTCCAGAATCGCATCATGGTGGTGATGTTGTCGTTCATTGTTGTGGTGTCTTGTCTCAGTTCTTGTACTGCAGTGGCGTGGTCCTGGATCCATTTTTGTTGCTGTTCCAGGAGTCGTCCATGTTCTGCTTGCGTATTCTGGATGTCGAGGAGTGTGTTGTCGGTACGGGTGAAGAAAGCACCGGCCTCTTGGTAGTAGTCGTTCGTGAAAGCGTAGGAGGTGTCGGAGTATCGTCCTGCATCAAATTGGGGCGGAGGTCTGGATCCTGAAGCTCCATATGGATCAGTGGAGTACCTGCCCGTATGAAAAGGCGGGTTTGTCCACTGGTGATCTTGGCTCTCCGGCCATGTCTCCTATGTTGGCTCTTGTGGTTGCGCATGTCGAACCCATGGGTCTCGAAGGACTCGGGGGTTGTAATCGCAATAATGCAGGTGCGCTGCTTCTTCCGGCTCGGGATCAGCTCCATACCCGGTGCGTTTTTGATGGGTGGTCATCCTTTCAGATGCCACTCGTTGTGGAGCTCTCTAGTTTACCGGTGTCACTGTAATCGCAATCAAAAAATTTTGAACAACATAGAGGCCAAGGTTCGGGTTAGGTAACCGAATCTTGCCTTTATCACCATATAGCATATACATTACGTTCCCCTCTTTCTTTAACATCCGAGCTTGTCTAAATGTGTCGTAGCCATGATAAATTGTTAACTCAACTATAAATTCCAGTGATGAATTTTCTAGTAAATGAAGATTAGAGGTTAGACAAGTGATAAGTGAAGTACATCCTACCGGTCCCTGAAGACTAGGTATACTAAGCCAATAAGAAACCAAAAGTGTAACAGGTGAAGTGGGTACTTTATTTATAGCAGCATAAAGAAGTTGTAAATCTCCTACTCTTACTTTTCTAATATCATCATGATAGAAAAGATTGTACCCAAGCCATTTGTGGAACATCCTAAGAGTGGGGTGTTCCATGTCACTGGTTCGGGCTTGACTATAAAAATTATCTCTAGATATCTCTCTCCAAAACTGGTGTCTCTCAAAATTGGGTAGGTCGGAGTCAATGTTCAGGATGCATCTTGAAGAGAGACCGAGATGGTCACTCAATTCTCTCCGAGACAACATAATCTCCTGTTTGAACATCCGAAAAACAATTTGCCCCTCATAGTATTGTAAAGTGCAAAGAAATTCAAGTGTGAGAAGATGAGAACCCAGCTCAGTTATATTCCAAAAATTTGTCCTACCTAACATCTGGAAAATTAAGTCGAATTCAGTATCCATACCTGTTTCTTGTAGCAAGATTGGATCAAGAGTAGGGGTGTGAATGAAATCTTTGTTCTTCAATTGCTGGTAAACTTCCTTTTCCCTCCGGGTCTTCAGTCCAAGGTCTCCTATCTTGAGAAGGACCTTGACTTGCTGATCAGATGAAGATGACGGAGCTTGTGTAGGCGTTGGGTCGACGCTCATCTCTAACGGGTGTGAGGAGTGTCGGGATGAACTCCTTGTACCTATGTTCTTGAGAGCCTTCCCTGCGTTCTTCACCTTCTTGAACATCCTGTAAACAAAAGTTGGCAAAAACACGACTAATGGAAAATGTGAGGGAAAGTGTTAGTGGTCAGCTGTCCCGGATGTCAGTAGTCTAGGGGTTAGTCGTTCAAGACAAGTTTTTATGTTGGCAGCACCTCCCCCAAAACTTTTACTTCCGCTTTGGACAGCGGGATCACTACTTACTAGGTGAAACTCACTCTCTCACCCAAAAACTACCAACTTCTTTCCCACTCTTCTCTTCCTCTACTCTCTTCTCACTTCACTACAAGAGCTCCTTCACTGGAAACTGAAACTTGCATGGTTTTCTGGAATGCTTGTGTGATGGAGAAGGAGAACTTGCATGGTTTTCTGGAATGCTTGTGTGATGGAGAAGGAGGCAGGAGGTGGCAATTTATAGGAGGAAGGAAGGGCAGGGCGGGCGCCCACTTGTGGTGCCTATCCTGGCTGCCCTTTCTCCACTCCCTCATTTGCTTAACTCTTACGCAAAATAATAGACCATGGGTGGTGGTTGGTCAGTGGAAAAGTGCTGGTGAGTGGAGTTATGTTGGTGGATCAAATAATGTGATGGGATGTGTGTGAGGTGTGGTGTATGACATGTGGGACCCAATGAGTATGGGTCATGCTTCTAGAAGATTGCTATAATTAAATATAATGTAGGAAAATCTATGACAATTAAAACTTATTTGAAATGATAAGGGAAAATATTTTTGTGCCTCCACAATAATTAATAAATATGGGTTGTTACACACCATAAATATTATTTATATGGGGCTTTTTATTATTATAATAATGCTTTGAATATATATGACTAATGCAAGAATTAATTATGCAAGAATTAATGATGCGGATAAATACCGATTTACCTCCCGGTGAGGGTTTGGGATTTTTAGGTCCCCCAAGCTGGACCTCCAGTTTTAATCTTCTGAATTACCTTCCTCCGGAGATGGTGTCTCCAGTGGTTCTTCTTCATGAACTTCCTTCACTATAGAGTCTCTCTCTGGTCTGGGTTTGAATGTGAAGTGTTAATCTTTTCCGTTTATGTTGAACTTGATTTCTCATTTCCCGACATCAATGTGGGCATTGGCGGTGCTAAGAAATGGCCTTCCAAGGATGATGGATACTTTTGAGTCAGGACTCATGTCCAGTACCACGAAGTCTACTGGCATCAGGAAATCTCTGATCTTGACTGGAATGTTTTCGGCGATGCCCAACGGGTGTCGAATCGACTGATCTGCTAGTTGCAGGCACATTGATGTTGGTTCTAGGGTCGTATGCTCAAGCTTTTTGTAGACTGATGCTGGCATCACACTGACACTTGCTCCGAGATCACAAAGTGCATTGTTGAAGTGTTGGTTTTCGATCGAGCAATCAATAGTGGGACATCCGGGATCCTTCTTCTTTCTTGGTGGTTTATTGAGGATGGCCGCACTACATTCTTCTGTCAGCTTGATAACCTCAGTGATGGGCAATGGTCTCTTCTTGTTAAGAATATTTCTGATGTACTTTGCATATGTAGGTACCTGTATGGCATCAAGCAGAGGTATGTTGACATATAATATCTGAATGACCTCTACAAACTTACCAAACTGCTCATCCGACTGCAGTCCTCTGTTTCTTCTAGGAAATGGCAAATAGTTAGTGTCGTAAAAATCTTTCCTCATTTCTCCAGTTCTTGGTGGTTGCAGTAGATCTTCTGCTTCAACTGGGCTTTCTTCTTCTATCACTGCTGGTTGCACTGGTGCTGATGTTCTTTGTTTCTCTTTTGGGTATGGGGGATCCCTGGTGGCTTTGCGTCCTCTAGTAGTTATATTCTTTACCTGCTCAATGTTAGTAGCAACAGGCAGTGCAGCAGCTAACTTTATTAATTTAAGCTCTACCCTTTTATTAAGAGTGTTTTGCTCATCAAAGGCAGTTAATAGAAAATCCATTTTATTGTGTATATCTTTTAGAGATGATTCATTTGTGTCTAGCCTTTGTTTAACTTCATCATTAATTTTTGTTTGTTGAGCAATTATCTCTTTTAATGAAAGTTGCTTGTGAGTATTACATGAATTCATACCTTTGCTATTGGGTTGACTCGAGGTAGGCTGATATTTATATGCTGTCTCAATGGCCCTTTGATCTTCTTTGAACTTGGCCCTCTAGTCAATCCAATGGAGCAAATTTTCCATCTTGGTTGATAGTGCATTTACTTCTTCTAGTATTTCTTCAGTTTGATGACATTGTTGAGCTTCATCTTGGAACCAACTTTGATTTTCTGTTATCTTATCCAAAAGTATCTCTGCTTTTCCAATTGTAAGCTCCAAGAATGATCAATGGCGTAAGACCGAGGTGTTAAGTTAGAGTCCTGACCCTGGCAGATTTGCGGTCCCTAGGGGTACGGCGCTGATTGGACCTGCGAATTGGTCCTGAGTTGTGCTAAAGGTGATCTGAGTATGCTTGGGTGAGTGCTAGGAATACCCCTCCAGCTGGATCAGAATCGATTCGAATCGCCGTCTCTCCCAGATAGTGAGAACTTGACTCGAGCAGCGGCAACGTAGAACTCACTAAATAAACTTAATGGTTATGATGAGAATGATGATAGTTATGTGATAATCTGGATATGGTTATTATTGTGATGCTTAATACTCAAGTGTATGCTTAGAACATGTGCTAATCTAGTGGATAGCTGTTTTATGTAATGAACTTGCTGCTAAAAATGTTATAATTGTGTTACTCAACATTAAAGCTTTTTATGCAAAATGTGAGTCAAACCAGCCCACAAATATGAGTCTTGCATACTCCTTGGTGTCACTTTATTTCTGGTTTATGACGGGTAAGTCTAGCTGAGTACATTCTCATACTCAGGGTTTTATTTACCCTTGTTGCAGATGATGTCGTGTACCATGGGTACTATGCTAACTGTCACCATTAAGGAAGATCTCGGGAAAGATCACCTCTTGTATCTTCAGTTATGCTTTTGTTGGGTTGATCATTAAGGTGGCATGTACTTTGCTTCCACTACTGAACTATGTGGTAATAACTTTATTTGAACTCCGATTGTGTGTAAAACTATGTTCTGTGATGAATGTTTGTAATCTGTGATGGAGATGCTTCGTCATGTACGGTCTTGGTTGTATGTTGGTTGAATCGAGATCTTTTGAGGTTTCGTCGGACTACCGGGTTTATATGGGTTCAAGTCCATTGGCTTGACTACTCTCGTGGTCGCAAATTCACTTGAATTCTTATAAATTAGACGGTTCTGTTACACGGCGCTCCGTCACGGTCGACGGACGCCACTCATCGACGGTGATGAGTCTCACCGGCATCGTCACGAGCAAGGAAGGTGCAACAGAAGGTGACCCTACCCTGACTATCCTCTCTCTCTAAGCTCGGTTTATCTTGGTGTGCAGGAAGACGCAAATATAAAGGAAAGGAAGGCAATGGCGGAACATGGAAGGGGAAACAGTGAGACGGAACCTCGATATATATAAGTGCGCCGCAACAGACAGATCCGACATTTGAGGTAACCCCCACCATAAATACGCCGCCTAACGGACCTGTTTTCCCCGTGACAGGATGTTATGAATCCTGCCCAATGGAATAGCGCTGCAACGGCTATCTCCCAAAAAGGCGCGCCCAACGGGCAAGAAGACAAACCGCCACGGCGTTTGCTTCCGTCACAAGGTAAATTCGGCGCACGCCACTAGCGAAACCTCGAGGGAGCGTAGACTGGCCCACCGACTTGGTTCGACGGTCGCCCTCGAATACCTGAGTTAGGGACACCTAGTGGGAGGTCGAAACGAGGCATGCCTCAAGGACTCGCTGGGAATATCCAAGGTAGTGGCAAGAAGGTCGCAAGGAATCCCCACGGAGGGAGGCGTCCAGCTGTTAGACTCTATCGAACAAGACCGATATCCCGGACCACGTTAGCCTAGCTTTAATGAGAACACCTTCGGGCTACAGCCAACCCCATCGAACGGGCATGGGTTCTCGCTTGGATTACCTGATAAAAGCTCACCAAGGACGATGATGCTCGCTCCATCGGGGGTACATCACGCTCCTCGCCCAGAAAGGGGGAACCTGCAAACGTGAGTTTATGACGGCAGGAACCACGAACAAACAAGGCTCGGAGGCTCCTTCCCGGAATTAACGATATAGATGCAAAGATCCAAAAAGCGATACAGCCCTCGAAGGAAATACGACCATTAGTAAAACCCTGCTCGAGCACAAGTGCTCGAACAAGGGCTCGAGGGCTACTGTCGAGGGTATCAATAGGGGGTACCCCAGCAGACATCCCTAATGAAAAGTCCAAAGGCAACCCGAGAATCAGGCTCGACGATCTAGTGCAAACATGAGTTCGTTGACACCCTAGCTTGACCCCCAGTGCAATGTTGACCCCGGCCTCGAATAAGGAAACACGGTCGAGCGAATGACCAAGGGCTCGATAGCCGGCGACCGTCGATTACAAAAACAGGCGTCGAGCACAAAAGCGTTGCCCCGCCGCCTGTCGTGGCTATGGAAGTCAGGGC
Source organism: Sorghum bicolor (assembly GCF_000003195.3). Lineage (NCBI taxonomy): Eukaryota > Viridiplantae > Streptophyta > Magnoliopsida > Poales > Poaceae > Sorghum > Sorghum bicolor. The sequence goes on from NC_012872.2 coordinate 41,925,882, forward strand.
ATTTAATGCGACTAGCATGCTCCCACCTAACCCGACAGTCATGGGTAACGTGATAGGGGAACGTGCACCTGTCAAATCAGCATTTTCCCAGCTGAAAAAGGTACGCATAGGTACAGCGCCACAGGCGTAATATCCCATCAAAAGACCCCTTGAGGAAATAAGGTCAGTGCTCCCGTACGCCGAGAGCCAATGATACGCTTGGACCCTCGAACATACATGCTCCTTCCAGAGAAGGATTAGGCGACAGAAGTCATTGCTCCAACCACCCCAAATACGACGACTGTCGCGACGTACAAGCGTGCGCATACACAAGCCAATACCAGACGATGTACAGGGGATAAGCTCAGAAGATGCATGCTCCATCATCACCAAAGTACACTATAACAAGACGGCTCAAGGCCACGCCAGTACGGAAGCTTCGAGTAGGCCGGCGCCATACCCTTATTGAGGCCTATTGAAAACACCTATACCCTGTAACCTAAGCCTCCCCTTGGAATTATAAAAGGGGACGCTGGGGACCACACGAAGAGGGAGAATAACAAAACGCACGTATAACATTATCCATACACTCCCACAACCGGCTAGGACTTAGAATCCTCAACTGATTCCGCTTGTATTCACACCTGTACAAGCACTTAGGTGCAAGATAATACATACTCTCTCCCCCCGCCCGCTGGACGTAGGGCCTTTCTTTGCCCAAACCAGGATAAATACATGTGTCACTCTTGCATAACCATCTGGAAGGGAGAGCATGCACGCAAAGTCACTCATTGGGTTTACCCCCCAGGATCAAAACACCGACACTACGACATTGATTTCATCAAGGAAGCCGAAGAGCAGGTTCTCACCATCTAGAATCACATGGAAGCTACACAAGCTAGATAGAAAAGCTACACCGATCGAAGGAGAAGACCACTCGAATTTGAAGTAGGTGACTTTGTATACCTGAAGGTATCCCCCATGAAGGGAGTGAACCGCTTCGGCGTGAAGTGGAAGCTTGCTCCTAGATATGTGGGTCCCTACCAAATCATTGAAAAGAGTGGCAAAGTGGCCTACAAGGTGTAGTTACCTTATGAGATGATAGCTATTTTCCCTGTATTCCATGTGTCTCAACTTGAGAAATGCCTTCGTATTCCCGAAGAAAGAGTAGAAACTGGAGGCCTTAAGTTACAATCTGACCTATCCTATGAAGAAAAGCTCGTGCAAGTTCTTGATGTCAAAGAAAGAGTTACCCGAGGAAGAGTAATCAAACTTTATAGAGTGCTATGGAACCACCAAAGTGAGATAGATGCCACTTGGGAAAGGGAAGACTATTTACAAGCAATTTACCCCTCCTTCTATGAAAAATGGTATCTCTTTCAAATCTTGGGACAAGATTTTTGTAAGGGGGCTGTAACACTCCTAGTGTTATCTTGCATGTTAAGCATGAGCATTGCATCAACATGAGCATCATCATACTCACTCATAAGCCTCATACCATGATTACATGTCAGTTCGTATATATACCCTATGTGGTTTGATTGCTTATATGGCTTGGTATGTGTGTATGTGTGACCAATGTATACAAGTGCACATTGTATTCCAAATACTTTATTCATGCTTAGAAAATCATTTGGAACAATGTTCATGTTGGAGGTTTCTACCAAAAATGCCCCAAGTAATGGTTAACCCTAGGTTGACCTAGTTTGACCCACAAACCTCTTTTCGTAGCTCCTTTATGAAACCAGTGTTAGAGACCTTGCATGTCAATGACCTCTAAAACAACGTTGTAGTACATTTTATAAGCTACAAAAGTTGTTTTCGTACCTTTTCATGAAAATGCTTGGAACCTACTCAAAATTTGCCCACAAGGCAAAAATAGGGTCTGTTTTTACACTTACCTCAATTTGCCTAAGTCAGAATATGTACAGTTTTGAGGTAGGTGTTGGTGCAAAAGTAGATCTGCAAACACAAAGAGCTAACACCCAATTCAACGTTAAGGCATGCCAGCCGATTTGACAATACAATCGACAAAGGTGATAACTTGAATACTTTGGTCCCGACAACAGCGATGTGCCCGGATGTCACGACCAAGAGGTATTCACGCGGAACTTGAGAACTCGTCGAGGTTGACTCGATCAATCCCTAAGAACTCGTAAGTAAAAAAAAATATGCGAGTTGACGAAGTCATCGAAAAAGTAGATGCTGGAATAGATGTAAAAACTTGTGTTTGATTGATTGTGTATCTTCATTACATTGCCACGGGGTCTACATTTATACCCTGTTCAAAGAGTTACAATCAGACACGACTAGAACTCGAATTCCAAATTAAACAGAATCCGTACGCAAAGCAAACTCTAATAACTATGGAAAACACTAATTTATCCAGCACAACCGATCGGCACACCATCACCATCCGATCGACAATTCATGCGCCTCCTTTTGTGTCCATCGGCAAATCACCTTTCATAGCCATCAACAACTATCAGCGTTAGTAATCGGCATAGATCCATCACCACTCCTGGACTTGGCCACATTGTATTGTTTTATCATCGGTATCAACCCTCATCGGCAACTCCTCTATCAACCAGTCACCGCTTTATTCGCCTGCCGATCTACACCTCATTAACTCCCAGATACGTGTCCAAAAACGGTATCAACACATGCCCCCAATTTCGAAGTATAAAATCATTAATGCTCCGAAATTTTTCTTACTAATGATGTCTTTCCATAATTACTCCCTCCTAACAGCAATTAATTCCCAAATCCAAACAACCTTAGCCCGATTCTCCAACATGCTCCTCGAATTTCTCAACTTCTTGAACCGAATCTCCTAAATATATGTTCATCGGCAACATTTCCGTTAGAGAAGACTGCCGATGAGCTGACCAGGAGATCTTGCTGTTGACACCATTTTTGGGCACGTGTCCAGGATGGCAGGACAGGGTGGCAGTACGATGCGGGTTGCTGGTAAGGATGGTTGCCGATGAAGGAAAGGTTGAATGTGACTAAGTCCTCAGGCAGTAATATGGTGCCGATGACCAAGTAAAAGGGTCTGCCGATGACTATGGCAAGGGGATTGCCGATGACGCGAAGGAGGAGTCTGGAAGCTGCCAGTTGTCATGTGGAGGAGTTTCGGTTTGTCACGAAGGATGGTTTTATTATTTCCTTAGTTATTCACATTGTTTTGTATACGGGTTCCGTGTAATTTGGAATTCGAATTCTAATCGTGTCTAGTCGTAGCTCTTTGAGCAGGGTATAAATATAAGCCCTAGGACCTTGTAATCAGATCATCTATCAATCAATCAAATACACGTTTTTACTCATATTCCAGCATCTACTTTTTCGACGACTTTGTCATACTTTTTCCTTTTACTACGAGTTCTTAGGAATTCGTCGACTTAAGCTCGGCGTGTTCTCAAGTTCCGCGTGAATACCCCTTAGCCGTGACATCCGGGCGCATCGCTGTTGTCAGGACTAAAGTATTCGAGTTACCACCTTTGCCGATAGTAAGGTTAAATCGGCTGGCACGCCTTAACGTTCGTATCGGGTATTAGCCCTTTGTGTTTGCAGATCAGTTTTGCATCAACACATCTTTTGGCACGCCTGGTGGGACGGATTCAAGATCCAGATCAACATGTCGATCTCCGACCTCGATCAAGACAACGTCATCCCCGTGACGGAAGCTAACCTCAAGGATGAGCAGAAGCAAGCTATTGCCCAAGCCATGGAAGAGTTCAAGCAGCAATGCCTGAAGTCTTTCAGCATAAACAGGAGCGGCGAAGTGGTCCAGAAAGATGCACTGCCGGCACCACGGCAGGTCACCTTTGACGCCAATCCTGGCAAGCTTCAAGACATGGTTGATAATGCCATCAATCGAGCGTTGATTAACCAAGCTGGTGTACTGTCTAATACGGTTTTCAACGCCGTGGCAAGAACCTTCAAGGAAGGACAAATCCCGCCGGATTATGTGGGCCCTTCCCATCATCAACCCACGGCACCGGAGGTCACGGCTCCATCGGCTGCCTTGACAAGTGCAAGTGCACAGTCTGCCGTTCCTCCGAGTACATTGGGGACTACTGGCGCACTATCTATGCCGATGGCAACCAACCCACAAATTTCAGTTGGGCAGCATAAACTGACAACAGATATGTTGGCATCGGCAATGTCGGGGTTAACTCTTCCTCCTAACTGGTGGGGTTATGGTATGCCTCCAGAGTTGACGCCGGGAACATCACAGATAACTGACATGAGGGGCAAAACTCCTATGACATCGGCACCTTCCAATGTGCCGGTGAACCAGAGTCCTCGGTATACCACAACTACTACTGCAAGGCCTCACACTGGAAATCCTCAAGATTCAATGTTCCAGATGCCTAATGCATCGGCAGAGTCAATGCTGATGCAACAGAAGCCTATGGCCCAGTCAGGGTATGTCAATTCAACGACGGTACCCAACTACCAATCATCGGCAGCACCTATGTCGATGAACGCTAATAATGGATGGCTTGGACAGCAAGCCTTTCCACAGTCGCCCCAGCAGGGTTATCAGACTACAGGGTACCAGCAAGGGCAGGTTTATCCCGGGTTCCAAGGTCAGGGAATTCCCAACCAGCCAATAAATTTTGGACAGCAACTCGGAGGACAGCCAATCGGTGGACAGCAGTTTGGTAGTCCGCAGAATGGAGGACAGGTGACCAATACGATGTTCCATACAGGTCACGTCCCAAACAGACACGTGGAGGTTCGCCACCAAGTGCCAGATCCGCAGCAGCCTCATCGGCAAGATGCCGATGCGTATTGGGCCGATAAGATTGCTGAAGTAATGAGGGAACAATTCGGGATAAAACCCAAAGTCAACACTTATTCTTATCGGACACCGTATCCTCCAGCGTATGATTTGATCCCGCTTCCACATCGGTACAAGGTACCGGATTTTACAAAGTTTTCCGGACAGGACGAGACGTCAACCATGGAGCATGTCAACAGGTTCATTATTCAATGTGGAGAGGCTGGCAACAGGGACGAATTGAGGGTTCGTCTATTTTCGTCATCACTGTCTGGATCGGCCTTTACTTGGTTCATATCATTACCTCCCAACTCAGTAATTACTTGGGCCGATCTAGAGAAGCAATTCCACAGATACTTCTTCTCGGGGGTTCATGAGAAGAAAATCACCGACTTGGTTAAATTGAGGCAACGTAATGATGAGTCGGTTGAGGGATTTGTGCAGAGGATACGAGAGGTCAAGAATAAATGCTATAGCCTGGTTCTGGATGATCGGCAGCTAGCCGATTTGGCTTTCCAGGGTTTGTTGCCACATATTAGGGATAAGTATGCATCTCAGGAGTTCGAAAGTTTAGGTCATTTGGTGCAGAGGATATCTGATCAAGACATCAAGCCTTTCGAGCCTAAGAGGGCATGGAATAAGAAAGTGTCATTTGTTGACGAAGCAACAAGCTCAGATTCCGACGAGGAACCAGTAATCGGATTGGCAGAGTGGGTAAAAAACAAGAAGCCAATGTCTTGTCCTTTTGGGCAGAAAGAACCAGAGAAGTTTGCCTTTGACACCGCCAAGGCCGATAGGATATTTGACTTTCTACTTCAGGAAGGTCAAATCAAGTTGTCACCTAACCATGTGATCCCGTCGGCAGAAGAGTTGAAGAGGATAAGATATTGCAAGTGGCATAATGCAACTTCACATGACACCAACGAGTGCAAAGTATTCAGACAGCAGTTGCAATCGGCCATAGAGTCAGGGAGAATCAAGTTTGACAGTTCTAAAGCCCAAAAGCCAATGAAGATAGACCAACATCCTTTCCCGACAAACATGTTGGACGCCAAGGGGAAGGCTAAGGTCTTAACATCGGAAACAGCTGAGAAGAGTGCATCGGTAGATCCTCAGCATCAAGTTACTACTGCCGATGCAAGAAGTAAGGGCTTGGTCCAGGAAGGAACCAGCTCAGGAAGGCTTCCTCGATCTGGCATCGTCATAACTCATAGAAGGCCTCGAGAGAGATGGCAACAACGGGAAGATCGGTATCGGCGCCAGCAGGAAGATTATCAACGAGAAGAAGAAAGACGCCGACAGGAGTGGAATCGGCACAGGGATCATTGGAACTGCCCCTTCTTCATCCATTGTTGGGAGGAAAATATCAAGCTCCCTACTGTCAGAGACTGCCCTGAGTGCAACGGTTATGATCGGTACGATAGGAACGATCGGCGTTATCATGATGATGAACGGCGATTTAATGGGCCGATCAGAGGAAGGGCGTCAGTTCATGATCGGCTTGGGGGCAGGCTTAGCGTTCGCAATCGGCTCGGTGACCATGTCCAGTATTTTCCCAGGAACCAGGAAGAGCTTGAGGAGATGGCTAATGCGCGGGTTCCCGATGAGTTTATATTTTGCAGAGATGCTAACACACATCGTATGGAGTCGAGGGAGAATCGACGCCCGGCAGTAAGGCAAAGGCCACTTCCTCCATGGTGCCCTCAAGGATTAACCAAGACACAGAAAAGGAGGTTGCAGCGAGAAAGGCAGGAGGAGTTAAATAAAGGAGAAAGTTCTGAAAATCGGCAGCCGGCAGACACTAAGAGGGAAGGTCCATCGGCAGGCGTCAACATGGTATTCATGTTGCCGATGGAGTTTCTTGCACCAGCCAGTGACGATGAGTTGGGATTTTCTGATCAGATAGCGCAGTTGGCTCTGGACCCGATGACGGCTATCTTTGAGAAACCTGCTGATAACGAGAGGCAACATCTTAAAGCTCTGTTCCTCAAAGGAAGGATTGATGGGCAGCCAATGACTAAGATCCTGGTTGATGGTGGAGCTGCTATTAATATTATGCCATATGCAGTATATCGGAAGCTTGGGAGAGGGGATCAAGATTTGACCAAGACCGATATGATGCTCAAAGACTTTGAGGGAAACGTGTCTCCGGTCAAGGGGGCGATATGTGCAGAGTTGACCATCGGCAGCAAAACCTTGCCGACAACCTTTTTCGTGATCAGCGGGAAAGGTGCCTACAATTTATTATTAGGGAGAGATTGGATTCATGCCAATTGTTGTGTCCCATCTACAATGCATCAGTGCTTGGTTCAGTGGGTAGGTGACAAGATTGAGATCGTCCCAGGGGATTCTTCTTATGTTATCGCATCGGCAGAAGCGGATACTTATGAAAAGACTAGGTGCATTTCAGGAGAAGTTTGGGAGAAGGATTTTCTCAAAGTTGCCGATTATGAGATTCCACCGATCCAAGCAGTCGGTTCTGACGACGGTTTTTAATGGATAGATTCGCCGATGATGGAAAATTAGGCCAGGGATTCACATCGGCCGATGATTTGGTAGAAGTAGATATAGGTAGTGGTGATAAGCCTAGGCCTACTTTTATTAGTGCTAAATTAGATTCTGAGTGTAAACGGCAGTTAACTAATTTGTTAAAGGAATATAAAGATTGCTTTGCTTGGGATTATACAGAGATGCCTGGTTTGGACCGATCAATTGTTGAACATCGGTTACCCATCAAATCTGGATTTCGGCCACATCAGCAACCAGCCCGCCGATGTAATCCTAATATTCTACCTGATATTAAGGCCGAAATCACTAAACTTATTGAAGCTAAGTTTATTCGGCAGTGTCGGTATGCCGAGTGGATTTCCAATGTTGTTCCGGTTTACAAGAAGAACGGGAAGCTTCGGGTGTGCATTGATTTCAGGAATCTCAATAAAGCTACGCCAATGGATGGATACCCAATGCATGTCGCCGATCTACTGGTTGATGCTGCGGCTGGCTATCGGGTCATCAGCTTCATGGATGGTAATGCGGGTTACAATCAAATATTCATGGCAGAGGAGGATATTCCAAAAACCGCATTCAGGTGTCCTGGTCATGTTGGACTATTTGAATGGATAGTCATGACTTTTGGGTTAAGGAATGCTGGTGCCACTTATCAAAGGGCTATGAATTTTATATTTCATGAGTTCATCGGCAAGATCGTAGAAATTTATATTGATGATGTGGTGGTCAAGTCTGGAGATTTCTCGAAGCATCTTGCCGATTTAAGAAGAGTGCTGGAGTGCACAAGGAAGCATGGATTGAAGATGAATCCCAACAAGTGTGCATTTGGTGTATCGGCAGGGCAGTTTCTTGGTTTCATGGTACATCAGAGGGGTATTGAAATTAGTCGAAGATCTATTGATGCCATCAATAAAATAGTGGCCCCTACCAATAAAACCGAGCTCCAATCTTTGATCGGCAAAGTGAATTTTATCAGAAGATTTATATCGAATTTATCTGGGAGAATTCGGGCTTTCAGTCCTCTTCTGAAATTGAGAGCCGATCAGGAGTTTGTTTGGGGAGAAGAACAGCAGTTGGCTCTAGACGAAATCAAAAAGTATCTAGTAAATCCTCCAGTTTTAGTTCCACCTCAACAAGGGAAACCCTTCAAATTATATTTATCTACCGATGGATCGGTTATCGGCTCAGCTTTGGTTCAGGAATTTGAAGGGAAAGAGAGAGTAATTTATTATTTGAGTAGGAGGTTGATTGATGCTGAAACCAGATATTCGGCCATTGAGAAGTTGTGCTTATGCTTGTATTTTTCATGTATCAAGCTAAGACATTACCTATTGTCGGCCGAATGTGCTGTTGTTTGCAGAGATGACGTAGTCCGATACATGCTATCTATGCCGATTATGAGTGGAAGGATCGGTAAATGGATTTTAGCGCTGTCGGAATTCGATTTGCGTTACGAATCGGCTAAAGCGGTCAAAGGGCAGGTTATGGCCGATTTTGTGACTCAACATTGCGGCCTAGTGGGAACCTTGGAAATTGCACCCTGGACGCTCTTCTTTGATGGATCTACCTGTGACCGGGGAGCAGGAATCGGCATTGTGTTAGTTTCTCCTCAGGGGAGGAAGTATGAATTTTCCTTACCGATTGTTGCTACATCAACTAATAATCAGGCTGAGTATCAAGCTCTGATCAAAGGATTGGAGTTGTTAAGAGAGGTTCGTGCTGATGCTGTTGAAGTATTCGGGGATTCCATGTTGGTTATAAATCAGTTGACCGGAAGCTATGAATGCCGAAGTGAAGTTCTCATAACCTATTTCGAGAAAAGTATGCAACTGTTAAAGGAATTCAAGAACTTCCGATTGGAGCATGTTCCCCGATTGCATAATGAGGACGCTAATCGGTTAGCCCAGCATGCCTCAGGATATCAGCCGATGATTAATGCTACATCGGCAGTCAGTGCCGGTGACTGGAGGAAAGAAATTGTCGACTATCTAGAAGATCCATCTAAGAAAGTTGAAAGACGGGTTCGATTTCAAGCAACCAAGTATGTGCTCCTTGAAAATGAATTGTATTATCGAACTATCGACGGAATTCTTCTCCGATGCTTGGGTGATGATGAAGCCAGAGGTTTAATGGGGGAAATCCATGAAGGAGTGTGTGGAGCGCATCAGTCAGCTTTCAAGATGAAGTGGATGATTCGAAGGAATGGATATTTTTGGCCAACCATACTTGAAGATTGTTTTAGATATTTCAAGGGATGTCAAGGTTGTCAAAAGTTCGGTAATATCCAGAGAGCACCCGCATCGGCTATGAATCCTATAATAAAACCTTGGCCGTTCCGGGGGTGGGCCATCGATCTGATCGGTCAGATTTATCCACCATCTAGCAAAGGGCATAAGTTCATTCTAGTTGCCACTGACTATTTCACTAAGTGGGTCGAAGCTATTCCTTTGAAGAAAGTCACATCGGCCAATATGATTGATTTTGTGAATGAGCATATTATTTACCGATTTGGGATTCCCCAAACAATTACTACCGACCAGGGCACCATGTTCACGTCAGGGGAGTTCGATGAATTCGCAATCGGTATGGGAATTAAGGTGTTGAATTCTTCTCCTTACTATGCTCAAGCCAACGGGCAGGCCGAAGCGTCTAACAAAGGAATTATCAAGCTTGTTAAGCGAAAGATTGAAGAAAATCCTAGGCGGTGGCATACATTGTTAAATGAAGCACTGTGGTCTTATCGGATGGCTTGCCATGGATCAACCAAGGTGTCACCCTATCAATTGGTGTATGGACATGACGCGGTGTTGCCTTGGGAGATTAAGGCTGGATCTAGGCGATTATCTTTTCAAGATCAATTGGCTGCCGATGATTATGCCACTTTGATGACCGATGAGTTAGATGATTTAGCAGGACATCGGTTAAAGGCCTTAATGAGTATAGAAGAAAATAAGAAGAGAGTTGCTAGATGGTATGATAAAAAAGTGAAGGCTAAGGAGTTTGCCGATGGGGATTTGGTATGGAAGTTGATTTTGCCAGTCGGGACTAAAAGTTCAAAGTTTGGGAAGTGGTCTCCTAATTGGGAAGGTCCTTATCGGATAAGACACTCAGCTCCTGGTAATGCCTATATTCTAGAAACTCTCGAAGGAGTTGAATTTCCCAGAGCATTAAATGGCAAATATTTGAAGAAGTACTACCCCAGCATATGGATCGACGCGTAAAAGTTTAAGTGCCGATAACACTCCTATCGGCTGGATTTAAATGTTCAAAGGCAGACTTGATGTTTCAAAAAGATGCTGATAACAGTCTTATCGGCTAGACTAAAAGCTAAAAGCGGAGAAACAAAGGTGTGTCGCCGATGAAAGCTTCAGATGCTCAGCAGCGCTTGGATTGCGGATATGGCGCGCAGCCGAATCTGGTTGGCTGTCTCTATCTCTTTGATATCATCATCGGCAGAACCTTCGATCGGCTTCAGCTTCCTCTTCAGTTGTAGCGCTTTGCGACCATGGACGTTTCGTTCCTGTTCGAGATACTTGATGGTCTCCGGCAGTTGACTCTCTTCTTGCTGGGCTTGGGACAGAGCGTCTTCTACTTGCTTGAGTTCAGCCAGCAGAGCTTCTCTTTTTGCCGATAGATCAGACACTTTCTGCTTCAGTGCATCACCTGAGGACTTTAAGGTGCCGATGTTCTTATGTTTCTCATCGGCTAAGAGTTTTTCTTTCATCATCTCTTCAGAGAACTGGATTTGAGCGGCTCTATCGGCAAGGCGTCGAGTAGCTCTCTGGTACTGTAGCTGGCGGCTTTCTAGATGTGCAGCGTGGAAGAGTGTTTCTTCAGCATCGGCAGGAATTTGGCCTCTAAGAGTCTTGAACAGGGCCTTGGCTGGGTCAGAATCGTTGACCAGTTGAGTTGTGTCTTGATGAAGTATGGCCGATAGCTCCTCCAGCTTAGCTCTGGTTTCTGCCGATACAATTCCAACTGCCCGAGAGGAGCTTGCTTCCTCGCCTTCTTCTTCGAAGATATCAACAGCGAAGGAGAACAAGCTGTTAGGAGAATCTTGTTCCTGAAAATGAAAATGAAATAGGTCAATTTTATGGTCAAAGCTTCGGCAGACGATACTGATGGAAAAGTGGATGACTTACTTGCTTCAAGGCAATTTCTTGCCTTTGACTCAGAGAGGCCGATGGAGCTGCAGGTTGATCGGCAAATGTTGCCGATAGAACGATATCGCCTGAAAGAAGACGGGAAGGATTATAAGAATGAATGAGAATAAGTTTATCGGTAGGAGTATCGTTGAGATATGTTACCCGGAGGAGAAACAACAGTTGTTTGAATTGAGGAGACCGCCGATGATGTAACTGTACCTGCCGGGCCAGTTGTTTGTTCACCTACATCAGCTGACATACCTGCCGTTTGAGGTTCTTCCTGTTGGGGTTCTTCCATCTGTGGTGCTTCCTGTGTTGGTTGTGGAGATAGTACTTGCTGTGCCTGGACGTCCGGAGAAGAAGGGGAAGATTCCACCGGAATTGAAAACACCGGAGGAGAAGGAGGAGTTGCCACTTTCTGGCGCTTTGTTCCAGTCTTAGTACCGTGGATGCCCTTCCTCTTTGGCTGGCTAGACTGGGGGGCATCGGCGCCTTGGCGTTTGACTTTCGCCGATGCACCAGTTTGCTGCGACAACAAAAAGGGGTTTATGAGCACAGACAGCCGATACAAAGATAGTCAGCGTAAATAAAAAAAAGGTTTTAACAGATTGCCTTGAAAGCTTGCGCCAGAGTGGAAGCAGTTACCGGTGGAGTTTTCCTGGTGGTAACTTTCTTGAGACGCGCACCCCGGTGCACGATGGAAGCCAGAGTGGGAGCATTATGGCCGATTGAGGAGATCGGGCCTGATGGGAATAAGTCGATCGGCTTGCCACTCCTGCTAATTGATGGGGGGGTGTTGTCAATCTGCAAAAGGAATACAGGGGTAAGTTACCGATGGGAGTGATATTGGAAAATGAGGCATCGGTTCAAAATACTTACAGTGTCATCAGGGACTTCATATTCGGGGTCGATCATGCCGCGGTATGAGAGGGCCGATCTGCAGAACAGATTCTCTTTCCATTCTGTCCACCATAGCTTGTATGCCTGGGTGATAAAGGCGGCTGGAACCCATTCTGACAGATCTACATCCATATCGGCATTTGGTGGTAGCTGGGCTACTCGAGTCCACTCGAGGAGGTTGGCGATGGGTTCTCTGGGCTTTATTACATCGGCATAAGGAAGTGCGATCGGCAATTGGCCGAAAGCTAGCTGGCGAGCTAATGCCGATGGATTATAAAATTCATAGGTTTGGGGAGAGGTTTTCGTGCTGCCGAAGAAATTCACTGGTATGGCTCTGGGAGTCACGATTGCCATCATCACCTCATTGTCCCTATCAAGAGCTTCGTCAAACGGATTGAAGGTCAGAGGGAGCATGCTATCTGGGTCGTCATAAGCCAGCCATGGTCGTTCATCTCTGGCCAGACCCTCATACAGCGTCTCGAAGAATCGGCGGATCTGATCCGGAGTGTTCCCTGAACCGGGTAAAACTATAACAGCTTCGCCAAAGTTCAGGGGGGCACGTGTTGCCGATTCCTCTTCACCCAACATATGGTTCTCGGCTATATCTCTTGGGAAGTGCTGAGAGAACAAGTTGAGATCGAGGCGCTTGTGCAGGTGCAGATTGAGCCACATATTAATAAACCACCAAGGACCTCCCAAGTTGCCGATAGGTTGGCCGAGCAGGAGTTTCTGGACTACCTGATGAAGAAGGTGATAAACAGCGCCGAGCAAATAACGGCCGAGAGGAAATTGACCACCGCTAGCCAGTCTTTCTGCTGCCGATAGATAGACAGAAGTCGGTCCTGCCGATCGACCACAGAATACAAACTTGTCTAGCCACATGTTCAGAAAGGTGGTTTGCTCCTTTATGGTGACAGGCCCTCTCCCGCGGTACTTCTGGATGTACCCTGACCAACCGCCGATAGCGCGAGTCTCCACTTTGGCACTAGGGGCGGTATCAAAAAAGTGGGTGCTATCGGCAGAAGATATGTCTAACCCAGTAAGCATGGCTACATCGGCAAGGGTAGGAGAAGCAGGGCCGTGGCCAAAAACAAAAGCGTTGAGAGTGTCTGACCAAAAGTAAGATGCAGCTATCAGCAATGACTCGTTCCTGTGCATATCGGCAATGGACAGCCTAATGCATTGAGCTAGTTTCCTCTCACCCCATTGAACTTCATAAGAGTTGCTTACCCTCAAGAACCAGTCTTTCCACCCTACAGTAGGGCTAGGCCAAGAGCGAAAGGTGTCCTTCCATAGATCTAAAGCAAAGTTTTCAGCTCTAAAGGGAATCCTGTTGGTTTCTGCATTGATAAGGTCGGTTGGATCTGGATCCCCTAGAGGGCCGAGGCATTGAAGATGTGGTTGATCGGTAGGAATGACAATTTTGTTGGATAACTCCTAGTGTTTTGGGGAATAAAGATACAAAGAACAAGGAGAAGGAAAAAATTCGGTAAGATAAATCGCAGATGAACAGGAATGCAGGAAAAAGGTACAGCAGATGAGATGGAAGTCTGACCTCAGGGACGACGAAGCCAACGGCCATCTTGTCGTGAAGGGGACGCTGGAGGGCGCCGGAGTTGATGAAGAAGAATGCTTGTCGGAAATCTTGAGGATTGAGAATGGCGCCGCCGCTGGAAAAGTGAAGTTGGATGGCAGAATGATGTAATGGGGGAGGAGTACCCAAGAAGGAACTATTTATAGGACAAGATGGACAAGGGCAAATCTGACTTATTTCTTTGCCGCATCCGAGAAGCCCGAGGGTACTCAAGTGGATATGGTAACTGTTCGCACGATAATCCAGGGATTGTGCAGGTGATTTGACAGGAAGCGGTCATTATCTAAAGATATTTTACTGTGTGCGATCTCCTGGTCGGTCCATCGGTGATATTCTATAACGGTCATCCTGCCGATGGGCGGATAGAGGGGAAGTAACCGTTTTTTGCGAATCTCCTGGGCAGAGCATCGGCAGATCTTTGTAACGGTATTGTTGCCGATGTACGACTAAGAGAGATGCCCGTTTAGGAAGTTGAAGATTTCGAGGGATATGCGGAGGATTAGGGTCAGAGGTGTCCAGATTGAGGTTGTCGGTTACCAGATTAGGGGCATTAATTGCGGAGAAGACATCATTACTGCAGAGAATTTCGGAGCATTAATAGTTTTATACTCCGAAACTGGGGGGCATGTGTTGACACCATTTTTGGGCACGTGTCCAGGATGGCAGGACAGGGTGGCAGTACGATGCGGGTTGCTGGTAAGGATGGTTGCCGATGAAGGAAAGGTTGAATGTGACTAAGTCCTCAGGCAGTAATATGGTGCCGATGACCAAGTAAAAGGGTCTGCCGATGACTATGGCAAGGGGATTGCCGATGACGCGAAGGAGGAGTCTGGAAGCTGCCAGTTGTCATGTGGAGGAGTTTCGGTTTGTCACGAAGGATGGTTTTATTATTTCCTTAGTTATTCACATTGTTTTGTATACGGGTTCCGTGTAATTTGGAATTCGAATTCTAATCGTGTCTGGTCGTAGCTCTTTGAGCAGGGTATAAATATAAGCCCTAGGACCTTGTAATCAGATCATCTATCAATCAATCAAATACACGTTTTTACTCATATTCCAGCATCTACTTTTTCGACGACTTCGTCATACTTTTTCCTTTTACTACGAGTTCTTAGGAATTCGTCGACTTAAGCTCGGCGTGTTCTCAAGTTCCGCGTGAATACCCCTTAGCCGTGACATCCGGGCGCATCGCTGTTGTCAGGACTAAAGTATTCGAGTTACCACCTTTGCCGATAGTAAGGTTAAATCGGCTGGCACGCCTTAACGTTCGTATCGGGTATTAGCCCTTTATGTTTGCAGATCAGTTTTGCATCAACACTTGCACAGTAAGATATCTTCAAAATCATGACCGGTTCCTGTCAAATCACCTGCACAATCCCTTGATTACCGTGCGAACAGTTACCATATCCACCTGAACACCCTCGGATTTCACGGATACGGCAAAGAGATAAGTCAAAATTGCCCCTGCTCACTTTACCCTATAAATACTACCTTCCTTGGTACTCTTCCTTCATCTTGTCATCCTGCATCCTCAATTCCACCTTCCTGGCGGCGGCACTGTTCGAGAAACCCCAAGAACTCTAGCAAGGATCTTCCCCGACAGTCCTTTGAATCATTAATCTTCCTCCTCCCTGAAAGAAATGGCTGTTAACTTCACCGTCCCTGAGGTCAATTTTCCCCCTGTCTTTTCTTTCACCCGCCGTACTTTTAATTTTTCGCAAATTTATTTACTGAGTACATTCTTTCTTTCTTCTTCTCTTTTTTTTCTTTTGTTCTTCCATCCTTCAAACTTTTAGGAATTGGCTGATAAAATTGTGATTCCCACTGAACAACCCCATCTTCAATGTCTTGGGCCGTTGGGTAACCCGGATCCTATCGACTCGATAAATGCAGAAACCAATAGGATTCTCTTTAGAGCTGAGAACTTCTCATTAGATCTGTGGAAAGACACCTTTTGATCCTGGCCCAGTTCTACTAAGGGGTGGAAAGATTGGTTCCTGAGAATCGGCAACTCAAATGAAGTCTGATGGGGAGAGCGTAAACTAGACTAGTGCATCATGCTATCCATTGCCGATATGGAAAGAAAAGAATCACTATTGATAGCATCTTCGTACTTCTGGTCAGACACCCTCAATATTTTCTTATTCGGTCATAGCCCTGCTTCACCTACTCTTGCTGATGTGCTCATCCTTACTGGTTTGGACATATCCACTGCCGATGAAAGCCACCTATACGATCGCAAACCCGAGCGCAAAGTAGAAACCCATAATATCGGTGGTTGGTCAAGGTACATTCAGAAGTACCAGAAGACAGGACCAGTAGGGTAGAGGGAACATGCTATTTTCCTGAATATGTGGCTGGATAATTTCCTCTTCTATGGCCGATCGGTAGGACTAACCTCCGTCTAATTATCGGCTGCAGAAAGATTAGCCGATGGCGGCCGATTTCCACTTGGCCGATATCTGCTCAGCTCCGCCTATCACCTCCTCCATCAAGTAGCTCAGATTGTCCTGTTGGGCCAACCCATCGGCAACCTAGCAGGTCCATGGTGGTTTATCAACATGTGGCTAAATGTCCACATGCACAAACGTCTTCGGTTCGACCTTTTTGCACAACGATTTCCCAGAGATATTACCAAAGACTATGAAGGGGCCGATGAAGAATCGGCTACTCGCCCATCCCCGAATTTCGGTGAAGCAGCTATAGTTCTACGTGGCACTGGCGGTAGTGAAGACCAGGTCAGCCGATTCTTCCAGAGCCTATATGAGGGTCTTCCCAAGGACCAACGAGCATGGATGCCTTATGAAGTTCTAGAAACCAGATTCCCACAGGTCTTCCACCCCTTTGATGACGCCCTCAACAAAGACACTGATTTGATGATGGCAATCATTACTCCAAGGGCTATCCCAGTGAACACCTTTGGCAGCGGAAAAACTCCAGTCCCACTTATGAGTTTTACAATCCATTGGCATTGGCTCGTCAACTGGCTTTTGGGCAGCAGCCGATTAGACTCTGTTATGCCGATGTGGTGAAACCAAGGGAAACTATAACCAGCGGACTTGAGTGGATAAGAATAGCCTAGCTTCAGCCAAATGCCGATACGTCAGACATTGTTCTATCAGCATGGATTCCAGCCCTCTTCATCACTCAGGCATACAAATAGTGGTGGGAAGAGTGGGAAGAACACCTATTCTGCACATCGGATCTGACGTACCGTGGCATGATCGACCCCAACTATAAGGTCCCCGATAACAGTGTAAGTTTTCAACCGATATCTCTATTCTTTTGTTGCTTCTAACCTTATCGGTGACTGACTCTCTCCTTTCTAATCAGGTCGACAACCCACCACCGACAGTCAGCACGAGCGAAAGACCGATCGAACTCCTCCCATTAGGTCCAATCTCTCCGATCGGTCACAATGCACCAAACCTGGCAGCTCTAATGCATCGTAATGTGCATTTCAAGAAGATATCCACCAAGCGGTCAAATATGTCCCCATCGGTTGCTGCTGCTACCCTGGCATAGGCTTTCAAGGTATACTTTTGATTTCCTTTACTTATACCGATTCTGTTCCATACTCACATAATCTTTTCAGGATACATCGGCTGCTATGGGAACCTCATCGGTAACCTTTATCTTTTAACAAGATTCCATCAACATTCTTTCATATTTGTACTCATGAAATCATGGTTGTTGTAACAGCAGACTGGCAAATCGGTAAAGACCAGAAGTGCTAAAACAAGTGCCGATGCCCCCCAGTCTAGCCAAGTCAAGAGAAAAGGCCCCAAGAGCACCAAATCATAGCCAAAGCGCCAGAAGACAGCAACATCTCATCCTCCTCAACCAGCGGCACCGATCCATGTAGAGTCATCACCTTCTTCACTAGAAATCCAGACACAGCAAGTACCGTCCCATCCTCAACCAGCACCTCAGCCACAAGAAGCACCAGCCGATGTGCTTGACCAGACTGCCGATCCAGCGGATCTTATCATATCATCGGTTTTTCCTCCAGAACAAACAAGCACTGTACCTCCTCAGGGTAAAGTACTGACCACAAAATTATCACCGATGGATTTACTTTTTTTCAAATTATAATTACCCATGTTATTTCTCAGTTAATATCGTTCCATCAGCAAGTCCAGCCGATCAACCTATAGTACCGGTCGCATCCCCTCGTCAAAGGCGTGAAATCGCTTTGAAGCAAGTAAGTTTCTGATCTTCACTCTTTATTATCAACATTTGATTATCAGGTAACTCATCTCTACCCCTTTTTTGAGGAACAAGACTCTCGAGACAGCTTATTCTCCTTTGCTATCGACATCTCCAATGACGAGGGTGAAGAAGCAAGCTCCTCTCAAGCATTTGGGATCTTGCCGATAGAGCCAGCTCCAATATCAGAAGGCTACTCAGCGTCTTGCCGATAGAGCTGCTTATGCTCAACTTTTAGAGGAAGTAATGCAAGTAAAGCGTGTTTCCGATGAGAAGCACAAGAACATCGGAATTCTGCAAACCTCGAGAGACACACTGAAGCAAAAGATCTCCGATCTATCGGCAAGAAGGGAAGTCCTACTGGCTGAGCTCAAACAAGTAGAGGAAGCCCTGACCCAAGCTCAGCAAGAAGAAAGCCAGCTGCCTAAGACGCTCAAGACTCTTGAGCGAGAACGAAACATCTAGGCTCATAAAGCATTATAGATGAAAAAGAAGCTGAAGCCAATAGAGGGTTCTGCCGATGAGGATATCCAGGAGATAGAAGAAGCTAACCAGATTCGTCTGCGCGCTATATCGACCATTCAAGCCCTACTGAATCAGTAAGTTCTTCATCGGCGGCTTGTTTCGTTCTACCTTTAGAAACTTCTAACCATTCCAGTCTAGCCGATAGGACTGTTATCGGTACTTTTAAAACACTATGCACGGCCCTAGATACATTTCATCCGGCCGATAGGAATGTTATCGGCACTTAAACTTATATGCATCAACCCAGATGCTTGGGTAATATTTCTTTAGTGTTGGTGTTTCAACCCGGGGTGTCACACCAACGAGTAAAACTTGTGTGCGTGTTCCCCTTCCCAGATGGTGATGCAAGAAAGACACAAAGATTTATCCTGGTTCGGGCAAGAGAAGGCCCTACGTCCAGCGGGGAGAGTTGTACCTAAGTGCTTGCACCTAAGTGCTTGTACAGGGGTGAATACACCATGAATATTTGATTGTACCCAGCATTGCCATCCATGAAACTAATAATTTGATTCCTAGCTGCAGCATCAACCAATAAATCGGCAACTGGCATTGGATAACCATCCATCGGCGTAACTTTACTGAGATTCCTAAAGTCGATGCAAACACGAAGCTTTCCATTCTTTTTGTAGATAGGAACAACATTGGAAATCTATTCGGCATACCGACACTACCAAATAAACTTAGCTTCAATGGGTTTAGTTATTTCGGCCTTAATTCCAGGAAGAATATTATGGTTACATCGGCGTGCTGGCTGCTGAGCCGAAATCCAGATTTAATAGGCCACCGATGTTCACCAATCGATTGGTCTAAACCAGGCATCTCAGTATAATCCCAAGCAAAGCAATCTTTATATTCCTTCAAAAATCGGTTAATTGCTGCTTACATTCAGAATCTAACTTAGCACTAATAAAAGTAGGCCTTGGCCTATCACCACATCCTATATCTACTTTTATTAAATCATTAGCCAATGTAAATCTCTGTCCTAACTTTCCATCATCGGCGAATCTATCCATTAAAACTATTCATCAGAACCGACTGCTTGGATCGGCAAAATTTCATAATCGGCAACCTTGAGGAAATCTTTCTCCCAAACCTCCCCTGATATGCATCTGGTCCGCTCATAGGTGTCTGATTCCGCCGATACAATGACATACGAAGGATCTCCCGGGACAATTTCAATTTTGTCACCCACCCACTGAACAAGGCATTGATGCATTATAGAAGGAATGCAACAATTGGCATGAATCCAATCTCTCCCTAACAGCAGATTGTATGCACCTTTTCTATGGATAACAAAGAAAGTCATTGGCAAGGTGTTGCTGCCGATGGTTAACTCAACGCATATAGCTCAATTAGCTTGAGACACATTTCCGTCAAAATCCTTCAACATCATATTGGTCTTGGTTAAATCCTGATCTCCTTTGCCAAGTTTCCGAAACATTACATAGGGCATGATGTTAATTGCAGCTCCCCCATCAATAAGTATTTTGGAAACCGGTTGCCCATCAACCCTGCCCTTAACAAACAAGGCATTAAGATGTTGTGTTTCGTTATCGGAAGGTTTCTCAAAGACAGCTGTCATTGGATCAAGTGCCAACTGAGCTATCTGATCAGGGAAACTTATCTCCTCATCATCACTAAAGGGCGCAAGAAACTCCATCGGCAACATAAACACCATGTTAACATCTGCCGATGGTCCTTTTCCTTTACAGTCCAATTGCTGCCAACCTTCGGAGTTAGAAGAATTTTCCTCCCTGTTCAAATCTTCTTGACACTCCTGTTGCATTCTCCTCATCTGCATCCTTGTTAATCCCTCCGAACACCATCGGGGAAGTTTTGTTTTCCATACTAGCTGATAGTGAACCTCCCTTGATTCCATCCGATGAATATTAGCATCTTTACAGAATATAAATTCATCGGGAACCCGTGCATTTGCCATTTCTTCAAGTTCCTTTTGATCCCTTGGAAAACGACCAACATGTTCACCAAGCCTATCATGCACACTAAGCCTGCCCCCCAGCCGATCATGTATTGACATTCTCCCACTGATCAGACCATTAAAACGTCGGTCATTGTGCTAGAATCTCTTATCTGACCGATCGTACCGATGATAACCATTGCACTCAAGACAGTCTAGAATAGTTGGTAGTTTGATATTTTGTTCCCAACAATGAATGAAGAACGGGCAATTACAGTGATCTTTATGTTGATTCCATTCTTCTCGCTCCCTTTCCTCTTGTTGACGCTGATAGTGATCCTCACGCTGCTACCAAGTCTCCCGATGCCACCTATGAGTAATCACAACGCCAGCGCGGGGAGGCTGTCTAGAGTTGCTACCTTCCTTTATCAGGCCTTTGCCTTTGGCGTCATCGGTGGTTACTTGATGCTGAGGATCCACCGATGCGTTCTTTTTAGCTATTTCTGACGTTAAGACCTTAGTCTTACCTTTGGCATCCAACATATTTGCAAGGAAAGGGTGTTGATCAATTTTCATCGGCTTTTGAGCTTTGGAATTAATAAACTTGATTCTCCTAGATCCTATAGCTGATTATAATTACTGCCTAAAAACTTTGCACTCATATGTGCTGTGTGATGTTGCAATATGCCATTTGCAATACTTGATTCTCTTTAATTCTTCTACCGATGGGATTACATGATTAGGTGACAACTTAATTTGTCCCTCCTGAAGCAAGAAATCAAATATCATATCAGCTTTAGTGATATCAAAAGCAAACTTTTCTGGATCCTTTTGACCAAATGGGCAAGACATCGACTTTTTGTTTTTGACCCATTCTGCCAAGCCGATGACTGGTTCTTCATCAGAATGAGAACTCACTGCCTCATCAACAAATGATACTTTCTTATTCCATGCTTTTCTAGGTTCAAAAACCTTGATATCTTGATCAGAAATCCTCTACACCAAATGACTAAAGCTTTCAAATATTTATCTTTAATATGTGGCAATAACCCCTGGAAAGCCAAATTGGCTAACTACCGATCGTCCAGAACCAGACTGTAACACATGTTCTTTACATCACGTAGCCTCTGCACAAAGCTTTCAACCGATTCATCATTGTGTTGCCTCTGTCTTATTAAATCAGTAATCTTCTTCTCATGAACCCCAGAAAAGAAATACTTGTGAAACTGCTTCTCTAGATCGGCCCACGTAATGACTGAGTTCGGAGGCAATGAAATAAACCAGGTAAATGCCGATCTTGACAAAGACGATGAAAATAAACGAACCCTTAACTCATCTCTGTTGGCAGCTTCTCCACACTAGATGATGAACCGATTAACATGTTTCATGGTTGATGTGTCATCTTGTCTAGATAATTTAGTGAAATCTGGTACCTTGTACCGATTTGAAAGCGGAATAAAATCATATGCAGGAGAATACGGTGTCCGATAATAATAAGTGTTAACCTTAGGTTTTATTCCAAACTGATCTCTCATAACTTCTCCTATCTTATCGGCCCAATAGGCATCGGCATCCTACCGATGTGCGGGTTGAATTTCTAGCACCTGCTCCATGTGTCTTTGGGGTACACGGTCTCTAGGAAACATCACGTTGGCCATAGCTTGCTGACCACGAATCTGTTGAGCGAGATTCATCGGCTGATTTGCCGATCCTTGATTCTGAAAACTGACCTGCATCTATCCTTGCTGGAATCCCACAACCTGATGATTCTGCTGTGTTGCATGCGGAAAGACAAACTGCCTTGTCCAACCCTGCCCTGTTCATTGGTGCAGGTCCTGCTGATGGCTGATAATTAGCTATCATTACTCGGTTGGCATAACCTATTTAAGCCACAAACCTCTATTGAGTTGGCAACGGATTTGCCGACGAATTTGCATTAGGTACCTGGAACATTGGCATTTGAAAGTTCCTTGTAACAGGTCTTGCAGTAGTAGTTGTGGAATACTGAGGAATTTGAGTCATTGGCGAAACTAGAGGTGCCGATGTCATAGGAGCCTTCCCTGCTAAGTTAGTTACCTGAGATATTCCAGAACCATTTGCAGAAAACTCTAGAGGCATACCATATCCCCACCAATTGGTAGGAACTTGCAAGTTCTGAAATACAGATCCTAACATTGCCGATGCTGATAGATCTGTGTTGAGATGAAGCCATCCCCCTGATCTCATTGGATTAGATCTCATTAGTGTAGATTGCTCATTAGTCAACCCTAATGTGCTTGGAGGAGAAGTAGCTTCTGTACCCGCAACGGCCAGAGGAGCCGATGGAGCTGTAACCGATGACAATCCTGGTTGGTGATAGGTCAGGCCAGCGTATAGTGGTGATGTCTGTCCTTCTTTAAAAGTTCTAGCCACAGCATTGTAAACAGTATTGGACAGCACATTGGAGTGAATAATCAAGGCATGATTAATAGCATTGTCAATCATGTTTTGCAATTTACTAGGATTGGGATCAAAAGTAACCTGCCAAGGCATTGATAGTTCTTGCTTCTGGATAACTTGCCCACTCCTGTTCACGCTGAAGGATTTCAAAAAAAGCTGTCTGTATTCCTCCATAGCCCTCTCCATGGCCTGTCTCTGCTCGTCTCTGAGATCAACTTCCATCACAGCAATGATGTTGTCTGTGTCGAGCTCAGTAGTAGCCACGTTGATCCTGTTGATAGGGTCCCACTGGGCGTCCAGAAGATGTGTTGATGCAAAACAGATCTGCAAACACAAAGGGCTAATACCTGATTCAAATGTTGAGGCGTGCCAGCCGATTTGACCAAGCAATCAACAAAGGTGATAACTTGAATACTTTGGTCCCAATAATAGCGATGCGCCCGGATATCACGGCCAAGAGGTACTCATGCGGAACTTGAGAATTCGTCGAGTATTGCACGTTGAATCCCTAAGAACTCGTAACTAGAGAAAATGTGCAAGTTGACGAAGTCGTCAAAAAAAGTATACGCAAAAGTGTATGTAGAACTTGTTTGTGATATTGATTGATTGTCCTCTTACATTGCTACCAAGCCTATATGTATACTCTGATCTAAACAGTTACCACTGTTTACCACTAGGATCTAATTCTAAACAAAATAGGACTCTTACATAAGGCAAACTCTAACAAATATGGAAAATAACCACCTATCCATCCCAGTTTTTACTTGATCACGATGGGACTTTTCATCGGCTATGCTTCATCGGCACATCACTTTCACACATCTTCCTTCATCGGCATCAGCATACTCCCTGTATCCTTTTTGGCCGCTTCCGCACCTCTCATCATCGGAATCGGCAACCATCAGCAATCAATCAGTAACAATCAGTAAATACCATCACGTCAGCAACTTCCTTCACCCATCGCCCTACCATCAGCACCACTCGATCATCGGTAATCAAAACTGTATCTTCCTGACTGCCAATTAGTTCTCTCATATCAAAAAACGGTGTCAACAGAAACAAAGGCATCTAGAAACCTCCTGGAATTGGATGCACAGTAGTCGATGTAGCATATTGAGGAACTTGAGTCATTGGCGAAACTGGAGCAGCCGATGATACAGGAGCTTTTCCTGCTGTATTAGACACTTGAGACAAACCAGAGCTGATGGCAGAAAACTCTAGAGGCATACCGTATCCTCACCAATTAGCAAGAAACTGGCTGTTCTCAGACACAGGCCCTAACATAGCTGATGCCGATAGATCTGTATTGAGTTGAACTCATCCTCCTGAAAGCACTAGATCTGATCTTACCAATGTAGATTGGACATTATGCGGATTTGTCGAAACTGGAGGAGAAGTAACTTATATACCCGCAACGGCTAAGGGAGCCGATGGAGCACTAACCAATGTCAGTCCTAGTTGATGATAAGCTAGCCTGGCTTAAAGTGGTGGAGCTTGTCCTTCTTTAAAAGTTCGAACCACAGCATTATAAACAGTATTGGACAACACATTGGAGTGGTTAATCAAGGCATGGTTTTTTGCAGATTTAACCATCTCTTGAAGTTTACTAGGATAAGAGTCAAAGGTAACCTGCCGAGGCAATAGCAGATCTTGCTTCTGGATGACTTCTTCACTCCTGTTCAACCTGAACGATTTCAGGCAGAGCTGCCTGTAATCTTCCATAGCCTTATCCATAGCCTGTTTCTGCTCTTCCTTAAGATATGCTTCTATCACCGTGATGACGTTTTCCACGTTGATGTCAGGATTCAATATGTTGATCGCGTTGATTTGTTCCAATGGGTGTGCCAAAAGATGTGTTGAAGCAAAAGTGGATCTACAAACACAAAGGGCTAATACCCGATCCGATATCCAAGATGTGCTAGTCGATTTGACCTGTTAATCGACAAGGATGATAACTCGAGCACTTTGGTCCTAACAACAGCGATACGCCCGGAAGCCACGGCCAAGAGGTACTCACACAGAACTCGAGGATTCTCGAAGGTTGCACTGAAGCAATGCAGCTCGCCGAATCGATGAGAACTCATAAAAATAAAACATGCAAATTGACAAAGTTGTCGAAAAGTAAGTAGATGCAAAATAGTTGTAAAATTGAACAGATATTGATTGATGATCTTTTTTACATTGTCCCTCGGTCCATATTTATACCCTGATCCGAAGAAACATAACTAAACACGACTAGAACACCGAGTCCATTTCTAAAGAAAAATGTGACTCTTAAATGAATCATATTCTAAGAAATATAGAAAAGGAAAACAACACCTATCTACTTTCGTGTCCGCTTCAATCACGATGAAATCTTCATCGGCTTCTACTCTATCGGCATGTATTTTGTCATCATAAGCTTCATCGGTAGTAGTCTTCAAATCTTCCTTCATCGAAATCGACAATGTACCATCACAAGCTTCATCGGCAATAGTCTTCAAATCGACATCGGTAATAGCATCTCTGATCTTGTCAACATCACTTCTGAATCTAAGTCAAATGATGACCTTTCCATCGGCCACCACCACTCATCGGCAACAATTCTCATCGGCTCGTCGGCACATTTCTGTCAGTATAAAACAATAACTTTCCTTCTGCTGATTAGTCTACTCGGATTATTTTGACACATGCCAAAAATGGTGTCAACAACATCTGCCTCCCCATGGTTACTCCACAAAACCTTGTAGAGCTTAACCACACAATTACGCGTTACTTGTTCCTTGCAATCAATGACCGCCATAGGTTTTTCTTCATACACCAAGTCTAATTCTAACTTGATATCCCGAATTTCCACTCTCTCATCTAGGACTAAAAGCATTTCTTCAGTTGAGACACGTGGAAAATAGGAAAAATAGCCCGAAGCTCAGCTGGTAGCTGAACCTTGTAAGCTACTTGCCTTTTTCTCTCAAGGATCCGATAAGGCCCTACATAGCGAGGTGCAAGCTTGCGCTTGACTCTGAACCTTTGTACACCTTTCATCGGTGATACTTTGAGATAAACATGATCCCCGACTACAAAATCAATTGGCTTTCTTCTCTTGTCAGCATGAATCTTTTGTCGAGCCTGAGCAGCTTCCAGATGTTGCTGGATTGTACAGACTTGCTGCTCCACTTTGTTAACAAAATTGATGCCATAATACCTTCTTTCGCCTAGCTCTACCCAATTCAACATAGTTCTACACTTCCGACCATACAGGGCTTCAAAAGGAGCCATTTTAATGCTCTCTTAGTAATGCTTGTTATAAGAGAACTCTGCTAACAACAACCACTTTACCCAAGAACCTTTTGAATATAAAGCACAAGCTCTAAATACGTCTTCCAAGATTTGGTTAACACATTCAGTTTGGCCAGCAGTTTGCGGATGATAAGCAGAACTTCGGACCAAATGAGTACCGATCTGCTTATGAAGACACTCCCAAAAACAAGCAGTGAACTATGGTCTATGATCTGATATGATAGTGTGAGGCACACCATACTGGCAGACAATATGCTCGAAATACAACTCTGCATACTGATGCGGATGATACTCAGTTCGAACTAGGATAAAACGAGCAACCTTGGTTAAATGATCAATAATCACCCAAATTGAGTCGTAACCCTTGATAGAAGGTGGAAGTCCAGAGATAAAGTTCATACTCACTTCCTCCCATTTCCATCCAGGGATCAACAAGGGTTGAAATAGACCTACTTTCATGTGAACTGCCTTCACACGACAACAGTTGTCGCAATGAGCAACAAAAGCAGTGATCTCCTTCTTTATTTTCATCCACGAAAACAGAGGTTTTAGGTCCTCATACATTTTACTACTACTAGGATGAATAGATAGCTTGGACAAATGAGCTTTGGAAATAATCTGATTTCAGAGCTCATGATCCTTTGATACCACAAGCCAATCCTTGAACAATAGAATTCTGTTTTCATCAACCCGCAAATGCTTGGTTTCTTCCTCTTTCATCTTTCTCTTTATGTGGTGGATTCCTATAGTCTGCTGCAACTCTATCACCCGGTTATGAAGAGAACTTTTTAGCGCAATATGGTGAAGCACTATGGGATGCAAAAGATGTGACAAGGGTGGATCCTCAATCCTAACTGAATTGCAGTGCGACTTCCGACTCAAGGCATCTGCAACCACGTTTGCCTTGCCCAGATGGTAGTGCACTTGAAGATTATGATCTTTGATCAACTCAAGCCACCTTCGCTGCCGCATATTCAATTCAGGTTGAGTAAAGATATACTTGAGACTTTTATGATCGGTGTAGATATTGCATAGATTACCTAGTAGATAGTGCCTCTAGATCTTCAAAGCATGAACTACTGCGACCAATTCTATATCATGAGTGGGGTAATTGACATCATGCTTCTGAAGTTGGCGCAATGCATAAGCGATAACTCAGCCCTCTTGCATAAGCACACAACCTAGGCCGATACTGGATGCATCATAAAAGACATCGAATGGCTTCTCGATATCGGGTTGAGTTAAGACACGACCTGATGTCAGCAAAGTTCTTAACTTGTGGAATGCCTCCTCACATTTTGGTGTCCATAGGAACTTTTCATCTTTCTGAAGCAAATGAGTCATAGGCTTGGATATTTTGGAAAACTCCAGAATGAAACGAAGGTAATACCCAGCCAAACCCAGAATACTCCATACCTCATGTACTAAGGTTGGAACCTTCCAATCTAGCACTTCTTGCACCTTGGCTAGATCTACTGAGATTCCCTCTTCACACAGGACATGGCCCAAAAAAGGTACTTTCTTTAGCTAGAACTCATACTTGCTAAACTTAGCATAAAGCTGATGCTCACGCAATCAAGTCAACACCACATGTAGATGCTCTGCATGCTCTTCTTCACTATGAGAATATACTAAGATATCATCAATGAAGACCACCATGAACTTTTCCAACTTGGGCATAAAGACTGAATTCATGAGATACATGAAATGTGCCGGTGCATTGGTCAGACCGAAGGACATAACGAGATACTCATATAACCCATAACTCATTGAGAAAGTCATCTTGGGTACATCTTTAGGACGGATCTTGATCTCATGGTACCTAGATCGCAAATCAATCTTGGAGAATACCTTGGCTTTAGACAACTGATCAAACAAGATATCAATTCGAGGAAGAGGGTATTTATTCTTGATAGTCACCGCATTGAGTGGACGATAATCCACACACATGCGCAAGGATTGATCTTTCTTCTTCACAAAGATAGCAGGACAACCCCAAGCAAAAGAACTAGTACGAATGAGACCCTTTTTCAACAACTCACTCAACTGGGTCTTAAGCTCAGCTAGTTCATTTGGCAGCATTCTATAAGGTCTTCTAGAGATAGGAGCAGGCCTGGAAGCAATTCAATTTTAAACTCCACGTCTCGGTCCAGAGGAAGCCCGGGCAAGTCATTAGGAAAGACGTCCAGAAACTCACACACCACCGGAATGTCCTTGATGCCACTAGATGTAACCACGTTCATCGTGTTGTGAATGTTAATATCGTGAGGAAGTTGCACTAAGAACGCCTCCTTAGTACTAGGATCCCTCAACATCACCACGTGAGTAGTGGTGTCGATAAGAACCCCGTTACCACTCATCCATGTCATTCCTAGAATCACATCTATGCCTACACCAAACAAGACAACCAAATCAGAAAGAAACTGGCGGTCTCCTATTTCCTTAGTTGCCCCTAAAACCACTTGATTGGTAGAAATATTATTCCTAGTGGCACTAATGCAATAACTGCATCTATCTGTAATACCTGATTTTAAGGATAAACTAGATATGCACCATATGTGAGTCTTAGAAGTCAAATCTCACATATAGCTACAAATAAGGGGTAATATCAAAAGACAATGCATAAGTTATATAACGTACATAATAAATCAGAGATAACCTTAGATAACAAACAGCGGATAGACAACTCCAAACTACGGGTATTAACTTCACTCTACAATATCCAACTGACTAGTTGATCACAAGCCTAACACTCCTCCTGAAGTATGGGGGAAAAAGCAAGAGTGAGTCTATGTCGAACTCCACAAGTATAGCAACTAGATTGTATGGATCCCACAATCTCATGATCAATGTAACATAAATAATGTAGAGCATTAAACAATAAACAATGCACATCTTAACACAACAAGAATCATCACTCTTGATGTAGATGTCCTCAAGGCCGCTCGTGACCGTGAGCTCGGCTAGTATACTAGTTTTTAACACTCTGCAGAGGTTGTACATCTTTACCCATAGTCATGATTTACCCTTTCGCCTGAGGCCCGTCGACCTCTTAACCCACTACCAAGGAAGGTCGGTAGAGATCACTATGAAGAGCACTTATTACTTGGTTAACGTGAACTTAAATATATTTTTTTTATTAATTATGAATTGTGTAGTTTAAACCCCATTATATGAATTTGGGTAGAGGCTCTTTTGCAAGGTCAACTCACTTAATGGTATATTAATATTTATAAATTTAACATGATTAGTTTTAAATCAATTTCCAAACAAAAATATGATTGTGTAATCTGAACTAATACGCTTCACATGTATTTGCTTAGATAGGAAAAAACAAACATGTAGGCGTTATACAATTTTTCGGTAGTGGTCTTTGCTCTCGGCATTTCTTGTGATCTTGTTTTTGCTCATAAAACACTCACTTTAACTCCGATTTGACCAGTTTAAATTGCGTTAGATTTGTTTTCACGTAAACTTGTTGAAAGTAACTTTATTTCACCAGTTTGAAACTTTTTAATTTCATGACCCTATTCAATTAACTACTTGTTATAAAGAAAATCTTAGAACACTGTATCTTTTCCGTTTTAGCTCTGATCTTCGTCATCTTTACGTTTATGAGATCGTAGCAATGTGTAGAATCATTTTATAAACTTTTCTTATTATTTTGCTACTGTTGATGTACTGTTCTAATTGTAACTTTGTTTACTTCGTGTATGTTTCGCTCCATTTGTTTCTGTGTTGATGATCGATGATTGAGTATAGACGGTGAGCAGTGTTTTGGTGATCAAGATCAGAGCCTTGGTAACAAGTAAGACCAGCAAGATTAGCAGGAGCAATTGGATCAAGGCAAGTACAGCATTTGAGTTTTAATTCTGTGACCATGATCTTGTGACTAGATAAATGTTAAGTAACAAACGATAAAAATGATATTTTAGCCACTTGATGATTTATCTATAAGTGATAACTGTGACAACAGTGCAACCATGAGGGCTATAATGGCTCTGGCCTCTGTCTTTATGTGTATAGGCTGCGCGTCATTGTGCCATTGGAAGTGGGCTCTATATCTGCGCGCCCGGGAAACCTTGCGGCCCTAACATGTTAGACGAACTTTTGAAATGCTTCATAGTGATCCCTGCCGACCTTCCTTGGTAGTGGGTTAAGAGGTCGACGAGCCTCGGACGAAACAGTAAATCATGACTCATGGGTAAAGATGTACAACCTTTGCAGAGTGTTAAAACTAGTATACTAGCCGTGCTCACGGTCAAGAGCGGCCCTGGGGATTCTTACTGACGAGGGTATCAGTAAGGGGTATCCTAACTGATGTACATAACGAGATCGCCCGTACGCAAGTCGAGGCCCCCAACTCGACGCTCTACCCAATCACGCGTGTAATCACCGACGACCGCAGCCTCGAAGACGGAAAGGGCGTCGAGCGAATCGATCAGGGCTCGAGCGCCAACTACCATCGAATACAGATACGGGCTCGAGCAAATCGGGAGGCGTCGAGCGCAAGGACGCCGCCCGCCGCCTGACGCGCGCACGGGAACCAGGGCATTTAATGCGCCTGTCGCATTCTCCCCTAACGCGCCTGTCACGGGAAACGTGATGGGGAACAGGCACCCGTCCCGTCATTCTTTTTGCAGCCTTCCTCACCAAAAGATCCAGAACCTGTCAGGATGCAGGAAGCAGGGTTGGAACGTCTAATCAAGACCCCCTCGAGACATCCAAGGTCAACGCTCTGGATAACAAGGCGCTACACGGCATCCGACCCTCGACCGGACGTGTTTCCTTCCTAGGGAAGGGTTGGACGTCGAATGACAACACTGCATCCACTCCGACGTATCAGCCGCCATGACGTACAGGCATGCAGCAGATAAACCAGTCCAAGACGGCGCACAGAGCAGGATACAGGGGCACGTGTAATCATCATCAAGCTACCCGGACGAGACGGCTCGAGACCACGCCGGTACCGAGGCCTCGAGTAGGTCCGCGCGACATACCTCTATCGATCCCTACTCTGACACCTATACTTGTACCCTGAGCTTCTCCTTGGAACTATAAAAGGGGACGCCCGGGAGCAAACACAAAAAAAGAAGGCATTACACAAGACAACACTCATACACAGCAGAACTTCCATACTTCATCTCACTCCATACACGCTTGTATTCACCCCTATACAAGCACTTAGGTGCAAAATAATACAAACCCTTCCTCCCCCGCTGGACGTAGGGCTTTCTCTTGCCCGAACCAGGACAAATCTTTGTGTCTTTTTGCATCACCATCTAGAAAAGGGAGCATGCATACAAATTCACTCGTTGGTGTGACCCCCCGTGGGGAAAACACCGACAGTTGGCGCGCCAGGTAGGGGTCCTGCGTGTTTTTCAGCAATTTCCCATTCTTTTCCACGTGGCCACTCCTTCTTCACCGATTTCACGCTCCACGGTGATTTGGTTTGGGAGTCTCGAGTTCATGTCTACTGGCTTCGGCTATGACATGATCTTGCTCTCGATCAAAGGACCGAGAGGGGCCCGCATTGCACTAACACGGTCAAGGGCCCCGAGACGCCCTCGCCACCACGCCTCTCCGCCTAAGAAGAGGCGTGGACAGCGCCACCATCGCCCAACCGCCTCGCCACGACAAACAGTTCGTGCCAGGCGGGAGGCGACACAGGAGCCGACAGCCCCGCGCGCCGAAACCGTGGGCATAACGGCTCAGCGCCGTGAGGATCAACGACGACAGGAGGTGACGTGCCCTGCGCGCTCTCCCCCACCACCAGGCTACTTCCACATGGATTGTGCGCCTCAAGAAGAGCATTACCATTCGGGCCGGACAATGCCGCGGCATCGCTCGCCAGGACAATATGTCCGAACGCCCAGACGTACGTGTAAAGACCAATGGTCCTCCCACGCGACCCTGGAGCACAGCCACAAATGTCCGAGCTACCAGACTTCTCGCAGGTACGAGGCCTCCGCCGCCTAGGCCCTGGGCGGTACACGATTGCCTCCCTCAGGCAGTGGTGGCTAGAGGAAGGACGCGGATGCTTCTACGCCGCCGAGCCGGACTCCGGCTCGGAATCCGACAGCTACGACCCTACCAGGGAGTGCTTCCATATCGACGGAGCAGTGGAAACTACCGACGAAACACAAGACGCTGCTGCTGGCGGTCAAGCCCCTACAGCATGGGAAGACCCCAGGACGCCTGGGAACGACGGTCAAGTCGACCCCGCTCCACAAGAAGACAGAGCCGCACAAATCGTGCGGCTACGAGAGCTCAAGGCAAAGCTCGACGTGGATCGTGAGCGCCTTGTTCTGCTTGAGCAGATCCTCGAACAGGACCTACCCTACCCACCCAGCGGAAGTGTCCGCAGATAGGCTCGAGAGGTATACCGGCAGATCGTCGGAGACGCAGAGCCTGAGCAGCTCGTCAGCCGTTTCCCTCGAGCGGGCCAGAATGTCGTGGCGGCGACAATGCTGCTGCGAAACATGCCAGAGCCGTCGAATTCCCAAGCACGGTGCATCCGAGACGAGGTGCAGACTCTGCTCCAGGTGGCGGCAGTTCAGCATGCCGAAAGCTCGGCTTCTCGACGTCGAGGAGCGGCCACTGAAAAGCGCGATGAGCCCGCCCAAAACGAAAAGGAGGTGTCGGTCCATTAGCAGCCACCCCCTCGAGCGAAAAAGGCCACGCTCGTCCTCCCCGTCGACAAGCAACATAGACACGACGCACGACGCGACATTGAAGAGAATCGTCGCCGCCGGTACGGGGACGCGGAAGAGCGCGGTTACAGCGCTCATCGCGGCGGGAGGTACGACAGCGATGAAGACCGGATGGCCCTAGAGCCACCAGGCCCGCGGGTGTTCAGCAGGGCAATCCATAGCACGCCGCTGCCCAGTCCGTTCCGACCCCCGACCAGCATCGCAAAGTACAATGGTGAAACCAAACCAGAGCTATGGCTAGCAGACTTCAGGCTAGCCTGTCAGCTGGGAGGCACTCGAGGAGATGATCGAGCCATCATCAGACACCTGCCGCTCTTCCTCTCCGACACCGCCCGCAGGTGGCTCGAGGAGCTTCCAGCCGATCAGATCCATGACTTGGTCGATTTGGTTAGAGTATTCGAGGGCAACTTCAAAGGCACCTACATACGACCCGGCAACTCGTGGGACCTTAGCAAGTGCAAGCAGAAGTCAGGAGAGACGCTTCAAGAGTACGCTCGACGCTTCTCGAAGCAACGCACCGAGCTGCCGCACATCCTCGACCACGACGTCATCCTGGCCTTTGTCTCTGGTACCACCAGTCGAGACTTGGTGCGGGAATTAGGCCGAAATCATCCTCAGACCGTCGACGAGCTGATGGACGTAGCGGTGAACTACACTGCTGGGGAAGAAGCGGTGGGCGCCTTCTTCAGCTGTGAAGGAAGGAAAGGCAAGCCGCCCACCGACGAGGATAAGGGCCCCAGTCGAGGGCCCAAGAAGAACAATAACAAGAAGAAGAAAACACGCCCGTTCCAGCGAGAAGACCTCGACGACAATCTCGTCGCTGCCATGGAACGCAAAAGGCCTCGAGGCTCGTCGGAGGTGGGCATCTTCGATAAGATGCTAAAAGAGCCGTGCCCTTACCATAAGGGAGGAGCCAACCACAAGCTCGAGGACTATCGTATGCTGAAAAAGCATTTCGACGGTTTAGGGTTCAAGAAGGACGCCCGTGATGACCCAAGGAAAGAGAAGAGCGGCGACAAGGGGGACGACAAAGACGACGACGGTTTCCCCACCGTCCATGACTGCTACATGATCTATGGAGGGCCCTCGACACAGTTGACCGCAAGGCAGTGCAAGAGGGAACGTCATGAGGTCTTCGCGGCGAGAATGGCGGTGCCCCAGTACCTCAGCTGGTGGGGCACCCCCATCACCTTCGATCGAGAGGACCACCCCGACAAGGTAGTCGCCCCTGGCGTCTACCCGCTCGTCGTCGACCCCATCATCGTCAACACCCGACTTTCAAAGGTGCTGATGGACGGTGGCAGCAGCCTCAACATCATCTACCTCGAGACCCTCGACCTCCTCGGCATCAACAGGGCGCAGCTCGAGCCCAGCGCCGGTGGATTCCATGGCGTCGTACCAGGGAAGAAGGCGTTGCCGGTAGGTCGAATCGACCTACCGGTCTGCTTTAGCATGGTGGCCAATTTTAGAAAGGAGACCCTCACCTTTGAGGTGGTGGGTTTCCAAGGCACGTACCACGCCATCATCGGGCGCCCGGGCTACGCCAAATTCATGGCTATCCCCAACTACACCTACTTGAAGCTGAAGATGCCCGGTCCCAAGGGCGTCATCACCGTCAGCTCCTCCTTCGAGCACGCGTACGAATGCGACGTCGAGTGCGTCGAGTATGGGGAGGCGGTTGAGAGTTCCACCGAGCTCGTCACGAAGCTCGAGGCCCTAGCCGCTGAGGCTCCAGAGCCCAAGCGCCACGCGGGCAGCTTCGAGCCGGCGGAAGGAACCAAGAAGATCCCGCTCGACCCCAACAACTCCGACGGCAAGGTGCTGACGATCAGCGCCGACCTCGACCCCAAATAGGAAGCCGTGCTCGTCGACTTTCTCCGTGCAAACGCTGACATGTTTGCATGGAGTCCCTCAGACATGCCTGGCATACCGAGGGAAGTCGACGAGCACTCCATGGAAATTCGAGCCAGTTCCAAGCCAGTGAAGCAACGGTTGTGCCGATTCGATGAGGAGAAGCGCAAGATCATTGGCGAGGAAATCCAAAAGCTTTTGACGGCCGGATTCATCAAGGAGGTTCACCATCCCGACTGGTTAGCAAATCCTGTACTTGTTAAGAAAAAGAATGGGAAAATGAGGATGTGTGTCGATTATACAAGTTTAAATAAAGCATGTCCGAAAGTTCCTTTTCCATTACCATGTATTGATCAAATTGTTGATTCTACCGCGGGATGTGAAACCCTTTCTTTCCATGATGCATATTCTGGTTACCATCAAATAAAAATGAAAGAGTCCGACCAGCTCGCGACATCTTTCATTACGCCTTTTGGAATGTATTGCTATGTAACCATGCCGTTCGGGCTTCGAAACGCGGGAGCCACGTATCAGCGTTGCATGCTCCACGTGTTTGGTAAGCACATAGGATCGACTGTCAAGGCCTATGTCGACGACATCGTCGTCAAGTCAAAGCAGCGGGGAGACCTGATCTAGGACCTCGAGATCGCTTTCAGCTGCTTACGCGCCAACCAAATCAAGCTCAACCCCGAGAAGTGCGTTTTCGGCGTGCCTCGAGGCATGCTCCTAGGTTACATCGTTTCCCAGCGCGGCATCGAGGCCAACCCCGAGAAAGTCTCGGCTATCACAAGAATGGGGCCGATCCGAGACGTCAAGGGCGCGTAGAGAGTCACAGGATGCCAAGCGGCGCTGAATTGTTTTATCTCGAGGTTGGGAGAAAAGGCGTTGCCACTATATCGACTTCTGAAGAAAGTCGAGCGTTTCTCTTGGACCCCAGAGGCCGAGGAAGCTCTCGATCACTTGAAGAAAACTCTGACCTCTGCACCAGTGCTAGTCCCGCCTCAACCCGCAGAACCTCTGCTTCTATACGTCGCGTCGACGACCCAGGTCGTCAGTGCAGCAGTAGTGGTCGAGAGGCAGGAGGAGGGGCATGCGCTGCCAATCCAGAGGCCGGTCTATTTCGTCAGCAAAGTACTCTCAGAGACCAAGGCGCGTTACCCACAGATCCAGAAGCTAATCTACGCCGTAATCCTCTCCCGACGCAAGCTGCAGCACTACTTCCTCGGCCACCCTATCACGGTGGTCTCGTCTTTTCCCTTGGGCGAGATCATCCAAAGTCGAGAAGCCACGGGAAGAATCGCCATGTGGTCGGTCGAACTCATGAGCGAGACTCTCACTTATCCGCCCCGTAAAGCTATCAAGTCACAAGCCCTGGTGGATTTCGTCGTGGAATGGACAGACTCCCAGCTCCCCCCAGCTTAGGTTCAGTCAGTGCTGTGGACGATGTATTTCGATGGGTCTCTCATGAAGACAGGAGCGGGGGCGGGCCTGCTATTCATCTCGCCCCTGAGCGTTCATATCAGGTACGTCATCAGGATACATTTTGCCGCATCCAACAATGTTGCAGAGTACGAGGCCCTTGTCAATGGGCTGAAGATCGCCATCGAGCTAGGGGTCCGACGCCTTGTCGTTCGAGGCGACTCCTAGCTCATCATCGACCAAGTGATGAAGGCCTCAAACTGCCATGACCCAAAAATGGAGGCATACTGCAAGGAAGTCCGACGACTCGAGGACAAGTTCCACGGCCTCGAGCTTCGTCCACATCGCCCGACGCTACAATGAGGCGGCCGACGAACTCGCCAAGATCGCGTCGACTCGAGGCACAGTGCCACCTGACGCGTTCTCAAGAGATCTACACGAGCCATCCGTCGACTTGGGCTCGGGGGCTGGTGTCGAAGCCGCTCCTACCTAGCAAGCCGACACTGTCGAGGAACTACTAATGGCAGCTGAGGCAATGGAGGTGGAACAGCGGCCCAGTCGACCTTTTGATTGGCGCACGCCATTCCTCGACTGCCTAATCCGTTGCGAGCTACCAGAAGATCGTTCCGAGGCCCGCCGTATCGCTCGACGGGCCAAGTCATATGTAATCTATGGCGAGAGCAATGAGCTATATCGACGAAGCCGGACGGGGGTCTTGCAGCGTTGCATCACCATAGAAGAAGGCTGAAAACTCCTCGAGGATCTACACTCGGGGGATTGTGGCCACCATGCTGCTCCACGGACCCCCGTAGGGAACGCCTTCCGACAAGGCTTCTACTGGCCCACGGCCGTAGCTGATGCCATCGAGCTCGTACGCTCATGCCATGGGTGCCAGTTCTATGCCAAACAGACGCACATGCCTGCCCACGCTCTCCAGATGATCCCATTCACATGGCCGTTTGCGGTATGGGGGCTCGACTTAGTAGGGCCTCTACAAAAGGTAAAAGGGGGGTATACCCACTTGTTGGTGGCCATCGACAAATTCTCCAAATGGATCGAGGCTCGACCCATCACCAACATCCGCTTTGAGCAGGCCATCCTTTTCTTCACCGATGTCATCCACTGGTTTGGGATTCCCAACGTCATCATCACCGACAACGGCACTCAGTTCACCGGCAAAAAGTTCTTGGACTTCTACGATCAGCATCACATCCGTGTGAACTGGTCTACAGTGGCCCACCCTCGAACTAACGGCCAGGTCGAGCATGCCAACAGCATGATTTTGCAGGGGCTCAAACCAAGGATCTACAATCGCTTGAAGAAATTTGGCAAGAAATGGGTCGAGGAGCTTTCCTTGGTCCTATGGAGCTTAAGGACGACACTGAGCAGGGCCACAAAATACACCCCATTCTTCATGGTCTATGGCTCTAAGGCTGTGCTCCCGATAGACCTCGAGTATGGGTCCCCTAGACTCAAAGCATACAACGAGCAATCAAATAAGGAGACTCAAGAAAATGCGGTCGACCAACTCGAGGAAGCTCGAGACATGGCCCTCCTCAACTCATCCAGATACCAGCAGAAACTTCGACGCTACCACGACAAGCACGTGCGCAAGAGGGACTTGAACGTGGGCGACCTCGTCCTTCGACGACGGTAAAGCAATCAAGGACGCCACAAGCTGACTCCACCTTGGGAGGGCCCATACGTAGTGGCCGAGGTCTTGAAGCCGGGGACATACAAGCTCGCGGACGAAAAGGGGGCGATCTTCACCAACGCATGGAACATCGAACAGCTACGTCGATTCTACCCCTAGAATTTCAAAGCTTTATGTTCCCATATATATTCTGTACCAAGGCCTTGTAAACGAACGCATGAATAAATAAGGTCTTTCACTCGAGCAATTTACTTTTTCACGACTCAAAGTCTCGACATTAGAAGGGAGTACCAACTATGACCCATCATAGTCGATACCCCCTCAGGGGCTAGCAAAGGGGGTAATGCCCCCCAAGTGTCGAAAAAAACCAAGTAATCCTTTCGTTCCTATCAGTAATCTCGTATGGACAAGTAGTGTAGGCACCTCGAGCCCCTTAAGGGCCGAGAGACGACGAGCCTGAGAACTCCTACGCCCCTGGGCTAGGGAAACTCTACTCGTTTCCTCACCTTTGAGGCAATCGAGATCGCCTTAAACAAAAGACCAAACGAGGAATACAAACATAGGCGCAAGGGGAAATAAAGGAGCCTCGAGCGGAAAGAAAGATAAACATTAAACAACCACTTAAAGACATTGTATTACTTAAAGATAAATTAACAAGTGTACTGTACAAGGGGCCCAGGCACCCAGAGCAGGCTCGCAGGCCTTAGTCCACATCACGGTCCTCACCGCCCTCGCCTGCACCCGAGCTAGTCTCAGGGGGAAGTACCTCAGGCTCAAATAGCTTGGCCAACCTCTCCCCAGGGACCTCTGCGTCGTCGATCAAGGCGTGGAGCCTCTCCTCATTCTCCGCGTCAGTCTTGGAGATGTCAGTGACAAAACCATGAGACACCACCTCCATATCATAGGAAAAGCCCGAGCAGACAACTGCCATTGCCCGCTTTACCCCGATATGGAGAGCATCCCGCACTCGATCCCTCAGCGTCGCGCCTAAATAGCACAGCTGATCGACCAGCGCGTTGCCTCGAGCTTCCTCCTTCGACTCGTCCATGGGCTCGACCTCCCAAGAGGTCGAGAGATCGCTTATCGTCGTCCACAGTCGACGGTTCAAAGCAACCTCCCCCTCGAGGTGGGCCTTGGCGGTACGAGCCTCGACTTGGGCAGCCAAGAGCTCGTCTTTAAGCCCTATAAAAGCCAACATAAAAAACTTTAGATAAAACCAAGCACACCTCGAAAAGAAAACTCAACAATAGAAACGTATCACGGATGCTCTCCTCCAGAGCCGTGTTCTCGCCAACCAATTTAGTATTGGCCCTCTCGATCTCTTTGCTGGAGCGCGCCACCTCAGTGTTGGCAACACGCAGATCCTCGATCGCCTTGCCAGCCTGAGCGATGGCTCCATTTTTCTCCAACAGCTCTCCCTTCTGACGATCGACGTCATCGGAGAGACTGCGAGAACGAGTCCGCTCAGCCTCGAGATCTTCAAGGGCCTTCTTCTTTGCCTCCTCTGCGGCACCTCTGGCGATCTCGCCGTTCACGCACTCCACCTTCATCCTTTGGAAGGTTTCTCGGGCGGAGGCGAGTTCGGTTTGGAGGAGGCCCTTCTCCTTGTCCAGGTCAGCAACGGTGTTCTTGTAGGACAGGGCCTCCTCCTGAGCTTTGGACACGGCTTCCTCGAACGTCATGGCCCGCTCCCTTAGTAGTGTAGTCTCTTCCACAGCCTTCCTTGAGGCCTCTCGAGCCTCGACCAGGGCAGCCTCCCTCTCCTTCTCCTCCTTGAGCGCCAAGAGCTCTTTATAAGCCTTGAGGAGTTTCTCCTGCGACTCCAGGAGTTGGTCCTTGAGGATGGGGAGCTGCTCCCAGCCGCCTCTCGTGGCGTGGATGAAGCTCGACTTAATGCGGGAGGTCTCTTTCAGGTCCTGCGAACCGGCGATCGAGCAGTTAAAACACAAAACCAAATGTTCTATAAGGAGTAAGGACTGGGAAATACTTACAAAGTAGGCCGGCCCGAGTCCATTGTTAACAACGTCCGACAGGAGCCCCACCGTGTGCTTCATCCAAAGACGGAGCTCCTCGACATGCTCCCACTTCTCGGCTTCCTTCCGATCGTCTAGAAAAATGTTGGGCTCCGACGGATCGGTGGAAGCCCGGATGCGGATCCGATCGGGGCACCAATTCTCCATCTCCTGGTCGGCCCGCGCCTTGACGCCGCAGATGAGCTCCTCGACGGTCTCGAGTGATCCCCTGTGACGCAGGAACAAGTCGATGAGGGAGGGGAACCGCCCGTCGTAATCCACTGTTTTCCAGGTGCCGGTTTCGCTGCCTCCGCCACCGCCCGATGTCCCAGCCTGGTCCTCCTCTGTGGGAATACGAACCTCCCACGACCGATGCTCCCGGAGGAATCCCGGGGCGATCCTGTCCATGCCGTAGATCGTCCTCCTGATCTCGGACTCAGGGTCAATGGGGGTGCGCATCATGTAGGCGAGCGCCACCACGCCGTCCGCCCGCCCCGAATCTGCTGGGATTGCGGCGGGCGCCCCTGGATGGAGCCACGCCGGGGTCGGAGGGCCGAAAAATGGCAGACCTTCCTCCTGGTTCCCGGGCTCTTGCGGCGCCTGTAGTACCGGTTGGGGCGGGCTGCGAGGAGGAGGCTCGAGCGGCTCCTCCGACGGCTGGCCCCCCTGCTGCTGCTGCTCCTGGAG
This sequence comes from Sorghum bicolor, assembly GCF_000003195.3. Classification (NCBI taxonomy): domain Eukaryota; kingdom Viridiplantae; phylum Streptophyta; class Magnoliopsida; order Poales; family Poaceae; genus Sorghum; species Sorghum bicolor. The sequence goes on from NC_012872.2 coordinate 41,966,500, forward strand.
CTCCTGCGGCTCCTGCTGGCGGTCCTGCTCCAGTGACCCCTCGAGCTGGGAACCCGCTGGTGCCTGCCCCTCCTCTCTTTCCTTCAGCGGCGGTCGTTGCTCCTCCCGTGGTTGCCGCCGCGTCTCCTGCTCACGCTCCTCCTCCTCCTCCTTCCTCTGTTGCTCGACGGAGTGGAGCCCGATAGGCCAAGGTGTCCGCCTCGCGGTGGCGGAGGCCTCGACCTCCTCGTCCATAGGACAGGCGTCCATCGAAGGCCCGTCGCCGCCAGATCCATCACTAATAGTGATAGGTTCCGCCTCGACCCCCGATCGAGGAGGCTCGGGGGCTCCCTCCTGCTCTACGAGACGGGGCGCTTCAGCCCGCCTTAGCGCCGGTGGGGTGGACTCCACCACAGATGGACGAGGCGGAGCGCCCTCGATGCCAGTTGACGGCCAAAGACCGGAGGGGCCTGCAAGCGCTCAATGACAAAAATCATTGGCCATAACAACCGACACGAAGCAAACATGCAGTTAGAAATAAACAACTAACCTGAATCCTTGGAGACCGCCCCCACCTTGAGCCTTTTCGCCATTGAAGGCTGGGCCTGCTCAAGCGTACGCTTCAACCTGAGGAAAGAAAAATGGGTGTAAGGGAGACCGTTATACGAGAAAACGCAAAGAAACAGAGGATGAGAATCACAGTGTCAAAAAACTTACCCCACAGGGAGCACAGCCCGCCTGCCGATGCCTCGAGCAGCAGGCCTCGAGCTGCCCTGTGTCAAGGCTCTAGGCCCCTCACGGGCAGGCGTAGGCCTTGGTCCAGCGTCCCCCGCCTAGCGGGCGATGGGGATGGCGCTCCTGCGGCCAGTCTCTCCCTTTTCGGAGGCCGCGGTGCGGCCACGGGTCAACGGCCCCGTTGCCTGGGGCTTAGCCTGGCCACCCGCCTTTGGTGCAGGGAGAGGTTGGGGGCGCGGGGCGACCCGGCTCGGTGTGGGCGCGGGAGGGGTGTCAGCGCGGGGACGGTGAGATCCGCCTGGCCCTTCTTTTGGCGCTCCCGTCCGCGGGATGTCGACGTCGCCTCTAGACGGACCCTCGAGGATCTGGTCGAGGCGAGACGCCATCCCCTCGGAGTCGTCGCTGTCGTCATCGCCGTCTCCGCCGTCATCCTCACTGGGGGATTCTTCTTCAGGCTCCCCCCTCTACCTGGACTTGGCTCGACGTGCCTCCAGCTATTGGCGGTCGAGATTCTTCTTCTTCTTCTCTTTCTGCTCCGAGTCCTTGGCGGACTTCTGTTTCTCAGCAGACTGGCACCGTTTGTCACGGTCGACCCCGTCCTCCTTTACTGGAGGCCTGTGAGAACAAAGACAAGTTTTAAAAAAAGGGGAAATCCGGAATCAAAGCCATATACAAGAAAGGAACGTACCAGGTCGATCGAGCCCGCATCAAGCCTCATGGGGAAGCCATTGACGTGCTCCGGCTGGAAGTCGCCGGCGACGGCCGCCCTGACCCGGGCCGCGACATCATCGTCCGCCGGAGCCTTGTTGGACACCCGGCACGCCTCGAGGTCCCGGGACGAAACGCCGGGCCCCATCTCATCCATCCTCAGCGGCTGAGACATCAGCGGGAGGACTCTCTGATGATGGACGGCCGAGAGAACGAGAGCGGCGGACAGGCCCTCCAAGCGTAGCTTCTTCAGGGCGTCGAGGAGGGGGTCGAGCCGCGACTGGTGGGCCTGGACGACGCCGTATGTCCAGTTCTCCAAGCGCTCCATGATCAGGCAGCCGGTGTAGGCAGGAAGAAGATCGTCGTCGTTCCTCAGGTAGAACCACTGGGAGTCCCATCCTGCGTGGTTCGATGACAACCCCACTGGGATGTACTCCCATGGCCTCTCCGTCTTCTTCATCTTCAGCACCAAGTTGAGGCACCCAGCCCGCACAGGTTTCCTCACGCCCGTAGTTCCAGTGGGGGCGTTGAAGAGCTCGCCCTTGTAGAGGTGGAGCCACAGCTCCCAGTGGGGCATCATCCCCAAATAGCCCTCACACACCGCGGCAAAGACCGCCGCGATGGTGATGGCATTCGAGGAGGAGTTCTGGAGCTCCACCCCATAATGGTGGCAGAGCGCCCCAATGAAGTGGCTCGGAGGAGCGCCCAGGCCGTGGCGGTGGAACTTGGCGAACGAAACCACGTAGCCCTTGGGCGGCTTGGGCTCCCTATGGTCCGCTGGCGGTGCGATCCATTCCGGCGACGACAGCGGTGTGTGGTGGTGCAGGAGTCCCTCCCTCTCGAGCTCCAGCAACCGGCGCTCCGTCATCGACGACGGGCGCCAGTCATCGGTGGCGACAAGTCTCACAGGCATCTTGGGTGGAAGGAAGGCGGATTCGCTACTACTCGAGGGGGTGTGCGCGCGCGTGAGATGGCAAGGGAGCTAAGGCAAGAATGGAGGCAGAAGGCGGAAGGGAGAACGGCGGCAAGGCCACGGGATATTTATGGGCAGCAACCCACCAACGGATAGATCCGATAAATGAGGTAACTCCCCCCATAAATGCGCCGCCTAACGATCTTTTTCCTCCTCACAGACGGGGCGCTCCGAATTCTGCGCCGATACAGTGTCGCAATGGCTCCCACCTGAAAAGACGCGCCCAACGGGCAAAAAGGCGAACCACCACGGCCTCTTCCTTCCCTTGTAAGCCAAGGTACACACCCACGAAAGCCTCGAGAGGTCGCAGGCTGACCCGCCGAAAGGGTTCGACAGCCGATCTCGAGCACCAGAGTCAGGGATACCCAGCGAGTGGTCGAAAATCGAGGCCCTCCTCGAGAACTTGCTGGGGATGTCCAAGGTAGGGTCGAGATAGTCGAAAGGAATCCCCCCGACGGGAGGCATCGAGCCACTAGACTCTATCGAATGAGACCAGCATCCCCGAACACGTCGACCCTACTTTATGAGAACGCCTCCGGGCTACAGCTGACCCCCGCGAAAGGGGCACAGGTTCTCACTTGGACTACCCATTAGGAGCTCAATCTGGGGTGGATGACGCTCGCTCTATCGAGAGTACGTCGAAACCCCCGCGCAAAACGAGCCGATCAGAACCTTCCACCACTAGTGTCAATAGCGTTTCTGCAAATTAGGCAATATAACCCTCGAAGGAGTCAAAAACTCCTCCCACGGCTCGGGGGCTACCCCCCGGGGTCGCTCGCGCGCCCCCACGGAAACTCAACCGCAAATAAAGCCTCCACTCGAGCGCCAGCGCTCAAATGGAGACTTAGGGGCTACTGTCAAGGGTATCGGTAAGGGGTATCCTAACTAATGTACATAACGAGATCGCCCGTACGCAAGTCGAGGCCCCCAACTCGACGCTCTACCCAATCACGCGTATAATCACCGACGACCGCAGCATCGAAGACGGAAAGGGCGTCGAGCGAATTGATCAGGGCTCGAGCACCAACTACCATCGAATACGAAAACGAGCTCGAGCGAATTCGTCGAGCGCAAGGACGTGCGCACGGGAACCAGGGCATTAAATGCGCCTGTCGCATTCTCACCTAACACGCTCGTCACGGGAAACGTGATGGGGAACAGGCACCCGTCCCGTCATTCTTTTTGCAGCCTTCCCCACCAAAAGATCTAGAGCCTGTCAGGACGCAGAAAGCAGGGTTGGAACGTCTAATCAAGACCCCCTCGAGACATCCAAGGTCAACGCTCTGGATAACAAGGCGCTACACGGCATCTGACCCTCGACCGGACGTGTTTCCTTCCTGGGGAAGGGTTGGACGTCGAATGACAACACTGCAACCACTCCGATGTATCAGCCGCCATGACGTACAAGCGTGTAGCAGATAAACCAGTCCAAGACGGCGCACAGAGCAGGATACAGGGGCACGCGTAATCATCATCAAGCTACCCAGACGAGACGGCTCGAGACCACGCCGGTATGGAGGCCTCGAGTAGGTCCGCGCGCCATACCTCTATCGACCCCTACTCTGACACCTATACTTGTACCCTAAGCTTCTCCTTGGAACTATAAAAGGGGAGGCACGGGAGCAAACACAAAAAAAGAAGGCATTACACAAGACAACACTCATACACAGCAGAACTTCCATACTTCATCTCACTCCATACACACTTGTATTCACCCCTATACAAGCACTTAGGTGCAAAATAATACAAACTCTCCCTCCCTCGCTGGACGTGGGGCTTTCTCTTGCCCAAACCAGGATAAATCTTTGTGTCTTTTTGCATCACCATCTGGAAAAGGGAGCACGCATACAAATTCACTCGTTGGTGTGACCCCCCGTGGGGAAAACACCGACACTTACATTATGGATGATGATTCTTGTTGTGTCAACATACTCATAGTTTATTGTTTAATGCTCTATATTATTTATGTCACATTGATCATGAGTTTGTGGGATCTACTGCCTTGCTGCTATACTTGTTGAATTCGACATGGACTCACTCTTGCTATTTTCCCCCACCCTTCAAGATGAGTGTTAAGCTGTGATCAACCAGTCAGTTGGATCCTGAAGAGTGAAGTTAATACCCAAAGTTGGAGTTATCTTCCATTGTTTGCTGCTTAACGTTATCTCTGGTTTGTTATATACGTTATATAATTTATGCATTGTCTTTTGATATTACCCCTTATTTGTAGCTAAATGTGAGATTTGGGTTCTAAGACTCACATATGGTGCATATCTGATTTTGTTCTTAAAATCAGGTATTACAAAGTGGTATCAAAGCAATGTTGACTGTAGGACGCAAGCCTAGTTAGAAATTGGTCGTCTTAAGGTTTTATTGTTATAACACCCTTGCTCTATATACCTTGGTATTTTCCTCTATACTATATAGGTCTACCCTTGCTATTCATCTCTACCTTGTTGCTAATTTAAAAATCCTTGTTCTCATCTTCAATCCTTGATTTGACATGCTTTTAGAACCTTCTCTTACCTCTTCTTGTGTCATCAAAACAGAAGTTTTAGGATCTTTGTCCTTACTATGAAGAGAACGATAGTATCGCAAGTTGAGTCAATGTTTGAAGTGTGAACCTTAAGTGTTTAGTTGGTTTGTCTTTATGATTATGCTTGATTTGGATCTTTGTAATGAGTGTAATGATCTTGTGAGTTTCTTTACAAGTTCATCTAGTTTATAGGCCTAAGGTATAAGGAGTAATGAAATAAATAGTTGGGGATATTCATTCTCTCATGTTTTTCCTATCATGTTTTCTCGGAGCAATCTGTCCTCTTCGGTCTACACCTCTGCTCGTGGGCAATCAAAAATCACAAGCAAATTTAGGAAAGTAGTAGATTTCATGATCTTTGTCTGACATGAAGAATCACCTCCATACCTATTTTGGAATTGGAGTTATGAAAATCACAAGATGATACAGTTGTGCTGTCAGAAATCTGGATCAGTTTCGGTTGACTACTATTTGAGCCAAACGTAACTATAGAATTTGGAAAAGTGTTCTATAGAAAAGTTATAGACAATTTTTTAAGCTTTCCAACGGTATAAGCTGGAACTTATTCGGATAAGTTGAACCTGAGATATGACATTTATCATTGGATGTTTCTGTTTTGTTCAAAATTCTAGACAGATCTGGTATTTCCTCTAATCAGTCAACTTAACCTCAGAATCTGGAAAAGAGTTGTATACGAAAGTTGTAGAGGATTTTATATTGTTTTTAACAATATAAGGATTGTCATCATATGAGTTCTGTAGCTCGAGATATTACTGGTACAATTTACTGCATTCGTGCTGAGACATTGTCGGGTTGGATATAAAGTTTGGTTGTTTTATCTAAGCTTAAGGACAGAACCTAAGGAAGTCTTCTACATGAAAGTTGTAGGGAATTTCATATGTTTTCTAACCGTATAATCTAAAACTCTATTGGATTAACATAATAAGAGTTATACCTATTTTACTACGCTGGTGTTTTCATATCACGAGAAAATTTTAGGATACATGTTTGTTCTCTTGAACATAAGTTCTTTGGGATGTCAGAAGTTCTCAATGTTAGTTAAGTTTTCTAGAAAACATGCAAGCTACCTTTCTTGCCTCTCCTAGTTGACCTTTCTTAAGGGGGTAGCCTAATTAAAGGAGCTACAAGGAGAAGAATTGGTTAATGTTGGATCATAAGTAAGGATCACAAGTGTTTGGTAAATTTGGTTTTGTTTCAAGATATCATCCGACTTGGAGAATATCAATGGAGGTATATGTCTTGGCCGATACTCATAGATGGAGAGTTGTGCTTATGAGGATCAGATGACACCAAAGTCTACAAAGTTATATGTGGGATGTGAGAGTGAAGCAACTTATCTGTGATAAAGGTACTAATAGTTGGAACTTAGTGATGAAGCCAACCTTGGATCAAGAGACTCAGTACAGAAATTTAAAAGACTATATGATGTGTAACGTCTAAAAAGGTTATGAAGAGTAGTCCCTAATGTCTCCCCAATCAATACCATCTTAAGGGGGGTAGTACATTGATATCACGGGATGATGCATTTTCAATTTATCTAGAAGTGAGAGTTGTCTCTTGAGATACCCCATGATTATGATCAGCTATCCTTGCCCATGTTACTGATGTTGGTCACTTGATGAGAGGAAGTGTGTTATCATGGGGGAGAAGTAAATCTTGTTGCCAATAGCCTTAGCAAAGGAGAGCTACGATAATGAAGATTCAATTAACACCAAGGACTAGGGAATTATATTTAAGTTTTGAGCAACACTAACCTAATCATATTCACAAATAATGCATTGGAATTGGTAACAAAGCTTATCATGGGGCATGAGGACATTAAAGGGAAATGGAAGGATGAGGAGTTTAGTGTAAAGAAGAATCTTGCCTATGCTACCTCATCAAAGTTTTGGAAGTAGTTAAGAAAGTTATTCAGAACAAGGTTGTAACAACATGCAAAGCAACGCGGGCTGTTAAATAAGAGGATCAAAATACTCAAGAAAGTAAAAAAAGGATTGAAGGATGAAGTATTCACAACTCTTTGATCATCGTCTTCCAAATCTCGAGGACGAGATTCATCTTAAGGGGGTAGAATTGTAACACCCTAAAATTTTGCTTCTTTCAAAATAGAGTTAAAATAATTTAATTATGTATTTTTGTGCTCATGAAAATATAGAGAAAATAATATTTTTCATTAAATTAAAATTCATCATAGGGTTTAGCAACATTGTTGTGTATACATGTTGATACATAAGATTTGATGTGATATTTAATTGTTGCTCTTTGTGTGCTGATAGTAAGAGAAGTATTTAAAATACATTTGGTGGATCGATTTTCCTTGACCAGTAAGTCTTTATCTTTTTGTACAATCAAATTCCTTGTCTCTCAGCTCAAGATTTCATTTAGAGTCTCTCAGAATCTTTTCTTTCAAACCTATTCTTTCAAACCTAAGTCACTCCTTTCAGTTTCTCATCCATCAAGAGATCTACAAAAATTCAAAAGAATTTTTCTGACCTTTTCTGTGAGCATAGTCTAATTTTTAGATGATCCAAAATATCTTATCATGAGCTCCAAATACTTTATTTTGGTTCCTCATGTTTCATAATATCTTCAAGAATTTTCTCTAAATTTTTTGAGCTTTCGGAATATTTTTTTCATGGCTTAAATAATAATTTTGGACTTCTTAGAATCATTTTATTTGTAAAATAATTAATTTAGAAAATAATAAATCTTTCATTTCACTAGTACAGGGAAGGGCTTTAGCCCCGGGCCGTAAGGGCCTTTAGTCCCGGCTACGGAACCGGGGCTAAGGTTTCCGGACTAAATGTCCCACCTTTAGTCCCGGTTCCGCGGCTCGGGACTAAAGGTCCACCTTTAGTCCTGGTTGGTAACACCAACCGGGACTAAAAGGTGCGCCAGGGTGTGCCACCTAGCCTCCACTTTTAGTCCTGGTTGTTGCTACCAACCGGAACTAAAGACTTTTTTCTTTTTTTCTTTTTCTTTTTATTTGGTTTTCCATTTAGGGTTTAAAATTATGTTATTGTTATTTTCGAATGCGTATTGTTTGCTGGTAGTTTATGGAACGCGCACCTAAAATTTATATAATTTAAAGCATTACATATAAATCTACTATAAAACACTATATATATATATATATATTATATGTATCTATAGGTCCATAATATAATATTTACACATATGCTTCACGGACAAAGTATTTACAACACAATTTATCTCCAGCACTCAAGCATCGTACAAATGATCATCGTGATTTGGTTTCATTGGCTCCTGAGGGTTGAAGTAGCACTCGCCGCTGGAATCCACGACTTGGTCGTTAAGAAATCCTACGATTGTCTCCTGAATTCCTTTTAGGCGCACCGCATCCAACACCTGCTCCTTTAGCCACATCTCCTTTAATAGACATTAAAGAAAAAAGTTAGAGGTATGAATAGGTTCGGGTTAGGTAACCGAATCTTGCCTTTATCATCATATAGCATATACATTATATTCCCCTCTTTCTTTAACATCCGAGCTTGCCTAAATGTGTCATAGCCATGATAAATTCTTAACTCATCTATGAAGTCCAACGATGAGTTTTCTAGTAAGTGAAGATTAAAGGCTAGACGAGTGATAAGTGAAGTACATCCTACGGGTCCCAGAAGACTAGGTATACTAAGCCAATGAGAAACTAAAAGTGTAACAGGTGAAGTGGGTACTTTATTAATAGCAGCATATAAAAGTTGTAAATCTCCTACTCTTACTTTCCTAATATCATCACGATAAAAAGATTGTACCCAAGCCATTTGTGGAACATCCTAAGAGTGGGGTGTTCCATGTCACTGGTTCGGGCTTGACTATAAAAATTATCTCTGGATATTTCTCTCCAAAACTGGTGTCTCTCAAAGTTAGGTAGGTCGGAGTCAATGTTCAGGATGCATCTTGAAGAGAAACCAAGATGGTCGCTTAGTTCTCTCCAAGACAACATAATCTCCTGTTTGAACATCCGAAAAAAAATTTCCCCTCATAATATTGTAAGGTGCAAAGAAATTCGAGGGTGAGAAGACGAGAACCCAGCTCAGTTATATTCCAAAAATTTGTCCAACCTATCATCTAGAAAATTAAGTCAAATTCAGTGTCCATACCTGTTTCTTGTAGTAAGATTGGATCAAGAGTAGGGGTGCGAATAAAATCTTTGTTCTTCAATTGCTGATAGACTTCCTTCTCTCTTCGGGTCTTCAGTCCAAAGTCTCCTATCTTGAGAAGGACCTTGACTTGCTGACTTGATGAAGATGACGGAGCTTGTGTGGGTGTCGGGTCGACGCTCATCTCTGATGGCTGTGAGGAGTGTCGGGATGAACTTCTTGTACCAATGTTCTTGAGAGCCTTCCCTGCATTCTTCACCTTCTTGAACATCCTGTAAACAAAAGTTGGCAAAAACACAACTAGTGGAAAATGTGAGAGAAAATGTTAGTGGTCAGCTGTCCGGAATGTCAGTAGTCCAGGGGTTAATCGTTCAAGACAAGTTTCTATTTTGGTAGAGCCTCCCCCTAAACAACTTTTACTTCCGCTTAGACAACAGGATCACTACTTACTAGGTGATAATCACTCTCTCACTCAAAAGAACTCCCAACCTTCTCACACTCAGAGCTATTCTCTGGAAACCGAGAACTACGAGCTTGCAAGGTTTTCTGAAATGTGTGTGTGAAGAGAAGGGGAGCTGGAGGTGGCCATTTATAGGCTGAGCAGGGAACAGGGCGGGCGCCCTGGGTAGGTGGGCGGGCGCCCACCCCTGATGCCCATCCTGGGTGTGCCTCCTCTACTTGCTTCCTTGCTTTGATCTTACGCAGAATAATATTGTGTTGGTGGTGGTTGGACGGTGGAAAGATGTCAGGTGAGTGGAAACATATTGGTGGATGAAATTATGTGATGGGATGTATGTGAGGTGAAGTGTATGACATGTGGGACCCAAGGAGTGTGGGTCATGCTTCTAGAAGATTAATATAATTAAATATAATGCAGGAAAACCTATGAGAATTGAAACTTAATTAAAATGATAATGGAAAATATTTTTTTGTGCCTCCACAATAATTAATAAATATGGGTTGTTACACACCATGAATATTATTTATATGGGGCTTTTTATTATTGTAATAATGTTATGAATAAATATAACTAATGCAAGAATTAATTATGCAAAAATTTAAATATGAGAAAATTAATAATGCGGATAAATACCGATTTACCTCCTGGTGAGGGTTTGGGATTTTTAGGTCCCCAAAGCTGGACCTACAAATCTTTTAATCTTCTGAGTTACCTTCCTCCGGAGATGGTGTCTCGAGTGGTTCTTCATGAACTTCCTTCACTGTAGAGTCTCTCTCTGGTCTAGGTTTGAATGTGAATTGTTCTTCTTGTCCGTTTATGTTGAACTTGATTTCTCCCTTCCCGACATCAATGTGGGCATTGGCAGTGCTCAAAAATGGCCTTCCAAGGATGATGGACACTTTTGAGTCAGGACTCATGTCCAGTACTACGAAGTCTACTGGCACTAGGAAATCTCTGATCTTGACCGGAATGTTCTCGGCGATACCCAACGGATGTCGAACGGATTGATCCGCTAGTTGTAGGCACATTGATGTTGGTTCTAGGGTTGCATGCTCAAGCTTTTTGTAGACTGATGCTGGCATCACACTGACACTTGCTCTGAGATCACAAAGTGCATTGTTGAAGTGTTGGTTTCTGATCGAGCAGTCAATAGTGGGGCATCCTGGATCTTCCTTCTTCCTTGGTGGTATATTGAGGATGGCCACACTACATTCTTCTGTCAGCTTGATAACCTCAGTGGTGGGCAGTGGTCTCTTCTTGTTAAGAATATCTCTGATGTACTTTGCATATGTAGGCACCGGTATGGCATCGAGCAGAGGTATGTTGACATATAATTTCTGAATGACCTCTACAAACTTACCAAACTGCTCATCCGACTGCAGTCCTCTATTTCTTCTGGGAAATGGCAAATAGTTGGTGTCGTAAAAATCTTTCCTCATTTCTCCAGTTCTTGGTGGTTGTAGCAGATCTTCTGCTTCAATTGGGCTTTCTTCTTCTATCACTGCTGGTTGCACTGGTGCTGATGTTCTTTGTTTCTCTTTTGGGTATGGGGGATCTCTGGTAGCTTTGCCTCCTCTAGTAGTTATATTCTTTACCTGCTCAATGTTAGTAGCAACAGGCAGTGCAGCAGCTATCTTTATTAATTTAAGCTCTACCCTTTTATTAAGAGTGTTTTGCTCATCAAAGGCAGTTAGTAGAAAATCCATTTTATTGTGTATATCTTTTAGAGATGATTCATTTGTATCTAGCCTTTGTTTAACTTCATCATTAATTTTGGTTTGTTGAGCAATTATCTCTTTTAATGAAAGTTGCTTGAAAGTATTACCTGAATTCATACCTTTGCTATTGGGTTGACTCGAAGTTGGTTGATATTTGTATGCTGTCTCAATGGCCCTTTGATCTTCTTTGAACTTGGCCCTCTGGTCAATCCAATGGAGCAAATTTTCCATCTTAGTTGATAATGCATTTACTTCTTCTGGTATTTCTTCAGTTTGATGACATTGTTGAGCTTTATCTTGGAACCAGCTTTGGTTTTCTGCTATCTTATCCAAAAGTATCTCTGCTTTTCCAGTTGTAAGCTCCAAGAATGATCCTTTAGCAGATGCATCTAGGCACTCACGAGCCTTCTGGGTTAATCCATGGTAGAAGGTCTGCATAAGTAACCATGTGGCCATTACATGGTGAGGACAATCTGATATGTATCCTTGAAAATGCTCCCAAACTTCTGAAATGGCTTCTGTCTTCTGTTGTTGGAAACTGACAATATTTCCTCTTAAGGCAGTTGTTTTGCCTATAGGGAAAAACTTTGATAGAAAGGCATCTGACAAGTTCGTCCAGTTGTTGATGTTATCTTGATGAGTGTAGAACCATTTCCTCGCTTTCCCTTCTAATGAGAATGGAAAAAGGCGAAGCAGTATGATGTCTTTGTCAACTCTGTTGATGTGGATTGTGCTTCCAATCTCTAAGAAATTCTGCAAGTGTGCACTGGCATCTTCATGTGCCTTTCCACTGAATTGTGTAGCTTGCACCAAATTGATGAGGCTTGACTTGAGCTCAAACTCGGGTACTCCTTCTTCTACTGCAAATCTTGGACCAGTTGGAATGTTCTCAAGACTTGGAGCAGAGAATTCTTGCAAGGTCTTTTGTGCCATAGCTTCAACAATTGGTAGCTAGCTTCTTTTTCTCTTTCTTGATTGCTTTGGTTCTGATGATGAAGAGCTGAATGTACCCAAAGTCAATCCTAATATACCCTATATAAAAATATAAACATAGAAAAACAACAGGGTGAACCTGCCAAAGCAGAGGTGCCTTGTTATGATTTCTCACTTAGTAGCTGTTTTATGCAATTATTTCTCTATAGTCTAGTCTAATATTTTATATGAATAACCTTGACTGATTTACTGGCTTTCCTTACCGTTCCAATGTGTTACCCTTTTGCTTCCCCGGCAACGGCGCCAGAAATACTTGTTGACACTAGCTAACACCACTTGAATACTAGGTTGTCATCCCCAACATGATGCCAGAGTGTACAAAGGTATTTATAAATGTAAAGGCTCTCTAGAAAATAATCTATTCTATCCGCAAGCGCACAGATAAAACACCTCATTGTAGCATTTCACCACGATAAGTATTCCAGGTATCGTTATTTATAATTTTGCTTAAGAAGACAAGGGGTAAAATTATAATAAGGTCAAAATCTATCAAGGCATAGACTAGAGATAAACTTGCAAGAACATGATTACTAATGAGAAACTCGTCACACAGTCACTTACTTTAGCAGGGGGTAAACCATAAAGATAATGATAATGAATTATAAGTTCAAGGGATAAATAACACAGCGATTAGAAAATAGACTACTCCTCATATATGTAGGTGATGTCGGATTAGCTAGAGAATGGATTCTAAGTTATCTACTAACTACTAAGTCATAATCTACTCTAGTTATCTACAAGATCATATATAGCATAAAAGACTCTTCATTCATGTATAAGGAACATTGCTAAAGTAAATCAGAGCATCGCAAAATTTACTCCACAATACCGGTTCTGCCTGTCCTATTAACGGAGGGTGGACTATATAAGAATCAACGAAGGTGTCACTATCGCGAACTACCACACGACCCAACCAATAGGATACATTTGCAGATAAATAACATCTAAGTACCACGCTCACATGTGATCTATCACCTAACTCCCTCGTGTCAAGAGCTAAGCGCTTTGCAAACTTATACATAAACTCATTATCAATTAGAACTATATCAAATATAGAACTAGAGCAAACTAAGAACATAATAATTAAAGACATAATGCAATTACAACAAAGAATTTGAGAAAGATATGAATAATACCAATCTTTATTACCGAAGATCCGAATCCAGAGCGTAGTGCTCTACTTCTCTAATTGCTATCTAATCAAACCTCTAAACTTGAAGGATTAGGGAGTAGCTAATTCTAATTCTCTGTGGGAGAGAAGCTCTAAACCCTAACTTTGATGGCTACCTCTGCATAATGATTTCTTCTCTTCTCCTCTCTCCTCCAGGGGGGAGAGGCCTTGGTTTTATAGTCCCTTCAAGTGAATGTGGGCCGTCAGATCAAACCGACATTGATTGTGTGGTTTAGATTGATCCTTTAGGTCGGTGGAGTTTAGCCCCGAAGTAGAGTCCTGATTGGGATCCAACCCTGGGTGGGCGCCCAAGGGGGGTGGGCGGCCGCCCTGCCCCCGAGCCCGATTCCCTTCTCGTTCATTCCCGTGGCTTCTGGACTCTTCTAGATTGAAGAAAATTGCGCGGCACGTAATTATCTCATTGTAAACATGACATGTGGGCCTTCTCTCCATATTCTCTGATAACCCCCTGCAGAAATAGATAAACACCAAAGCTCGTGGAATTCTGTCAGATAAAACCCTAATTCTAGATGTTTGTTTCATATTGATCCTTTTTCATGTTTATTTGATTATTAATTTTAGTACTTAAGGACCGTCAACAACAGTCTTCTTTGTGCCACCACAACAATTTTGCATGGTCCTTATTTCTAAAGAGACGTTTCAGACGTGGTATTATAGGAGCATACCACATAACCTTTGCAGGGATTTTTTTCTGGGACGTTCTTCCCCCTCAACATCGCCGGGGTCATCTCGCCTGATCTTATACCGTGATGCTTTACATATGGGGCATTCATCTAAATTCTCGTAGTCCTTGCCACGGTATAGGATGCAGTCGTTAGGACATGCATGTATCTTCTTGATTTCTAATCCCAAAGGACAGACGATCTGTTTTGCTTCGTACGTAGTAGTGGGCCGTTCATTAGGCTTCGGCAGCATTTTTTTGGATCTTCAGTAATTGCCCAAATGCCTTATCGGATACACCATTCTGTGCCTTCCATTTTAACAATTCTAGTGTTGTACCCAGTTTTTTTTGCCCATCCTGGGCAGATGGGTATAGTAATTTCTTGTGATCTTCTAACATGTGGTCAAACTTTGTCTTCTCTTTTTCACTTTCGCAATCTTTTTGTGCATCACGAATGACATCACCAAGAGCATCATCTTCAACAGGTGCGCCTTCTGCACCTGCCTCATCTTCAGCTTCTCCCATTGCTGTATCACCGAAGTCACCGTATTGAGCAATAATGTCGTCAGGCTCCAACTGTTCTTCTTCACCTTCTTACATCATTATCCCGTTTTCTCCATGCTTGGTCCACCAAATATAGTTTGGCATAAAACCCGACTTCAACAAATGTGAGTGAATATTTCTAGGGCTAGAATATTCCTTCAAATTTTGACACAAGGCACATGGGCAACATATGAATCCATCCCGCTTGTTTTTCTCGGCCACTCTTAAGAAATAATGCACACCATCAATGAATTCTTTGGAGCGGTGATCGGCATTGTACATCCAATAACTTGTCATTGTATGCATTGCAACGTAAAGTATTATAAGTTTCTAATTTTTTATACAGAAATTAAAGTAACAAATAACCTAAAATTCTCTATTTCTAGTTTTTTTAAACCAGCAAAACTAAAAAGACATAAAAGTTCTCTATTTTCTAACTAATCATGAAATGTGGCATGCATACTAGTTATAATTAACTAATTAACCATGTCATAAATTGCAAATTAAAGAAATATAAGTTTCTAATTTTTAATAGATAAATTAAAGTAACAAAAAACCTAAAATTCTCTATTTCTAATTTTTCTAAACAAGCAAAATTAAAAAAGCACAAAAGTTCTCTATGTTTCTAACTAATCATGAAATGTGGTATGCATACTAGTTATAATTAACTAATTAACCTTGTCATAAATTGCAAATTAAAGTATTATAAGTTTCTAATTTTTAATAGAGAAATTAAAGTAACAAAAAACCTAAAATTCTCTATTTCTAATTTCTCTAAACAAGCAAAATTAAAAAAGCACAAAAACTCTCTATTTTCCTAAATAATCATGAAATGTGGTATGCATACTAGTTATAATTAACTAATTAAATCGGTTAAAAATTGCAAATTAAAGTATTATATGTTTTTAATTTTTTTCTAAACTAATTAAAATAAAAAACATATTATCACTATTTCTCTAAAAAACGCGTCGATGTTGAGAAGACGATGAACCTAATAACCTCTTTAAAAAACTATAAAATAAAAAACAATATACATAACACTAGGAAATGACATATGCCGCTGCTAAATGTTGAGAAGATGAAGCTAGTGACCTCTTAACAAGTCGATGACGGCGTAGAAATGATGAAATGAATCAATAGCCGGAGATGAGAGCAAGAACAAGCAACTCCAAATGAAGAACATAGCAAAAAAGTGAAGATCGATGGGCTCGGCTAGGGGAAGAAGAGTTCAAATATAGGGAAGGACATTTAGTCCCGGTTTCATTTAAAAACCGGATCTAAATTCGAACACTAGTCCCGGCCAGTGAGACGGACCGGGACAACAGCTTTTAATCCCGGTTGGTGGTACCAACCGGGACTAAAGGCTGGGCTTTTGTCTCGGTTTGTGAGACCAACCGGGACTAAAGGTCCCTTCTGCCGATCTCTGACACCATAGCCGTTGGGCAGGGGACTTTTAGTCCCGGTTGGTCTCACCAACCGAGACTAAATATGTTTTTGTCCCGGACACTGATTGGGCCGAGACTATTGTTCATTTTGGGCAAGTGACCAAAGCATGTTTCTATAGTAGTATTTTACCCCAACGCTCAACCCATGATCTCATAGGGCCATATATTTATTTACCAGTGGCTTTAATAATTAATTAGGCCTATTAGTAAAGATGAAAGGTGCAACATTGATTAGTACCATATCACTAGTTGACATAAAGGTGAAGAGTTTTTCTTCCTCATATATATATATATATATATATATATATATATATTTCGTCCGCGGAGCCT